>NC_142784.1:33765982-33778482 GCF_988280905.1 Pimephales promelas
ATTTAACACAATGGTCTTGTGTACGACAGAACGAGTCATGTCTTTACATTGTACTTATTTTGCATGTTATTACAGCTATAATTGATTTATAATGTATAATTACACTGTTGACCCTTCCCTTACACCTTAACCCAACCAATACCACACACACCTGCCCCATTGTACTTATTTTTCGATATAAAGTGGGACCAATTATCATCATTATCCCATTTATCACTCAGAATTCATCACTAGAAAACAAATAACATGTTACTGACAGGTTGAATTTTGCACTGCGTCTTTTCAAAACGGTTTTATTTGCATTAAAGCCTGTAAATGGTCAAAATAGAAGTAGTTAAGTCTGGGATTAAACGCATCTGCCAAATACACACAATGAACAGGCCTTGGACTGAGCTATTGTTATTGAATGAACACAAAGTCGTGGTTGTTTCTGGGCTCTTCTACACACCTCTTTGAAGGCATCAAGAAGATCTCCCGCCTCCTTCTTGTTCAGGTCTTTCATTTTTCTCCTCTTCTTTGGCATAGAAACCACTGCAAATACATAAACACACACCGAGTATGACATATGCATTATTGACTAAACAGTGTGGCTGCTTAGATTAAAGAGTTCGCACATATTAAGCAGACAGACTACTAATACTCTGAGCGTTAGTTGACACATTGGTCCAACATTACTTAGTCATTAAAATATTCAAAAGTAACCACGCTGATTCATCCAGTAATGAAACAAGACTTTGAGTGAGTCATTGAATCATTCATTCAAGAGATTTGTTCAAAAATGCAGTTTAATCCAGTACTAAAACAAGTGAAGAATTTGAGTGAGTCATTGAATCATTCACTCAACGTGTGTTTTTGTTACTATTGAAGGTATTAGAGCGGCACGATTAATCGTTAAAAGGTTGTGATCTCGATTCTAACTTTGAATCATTGATTCAAGAGATTCTGTCGAAAACGCTGATTCATCCAGTAATGAAACAAGTGAAGACTTTATGAATCATTAAATCATTCAATAAAGAGATTCGTTCAAAAATGCAGATTTATCCAGTAATGAGACAAGTGAAATCTGTATGAGTGAGTCATTGAAACATTCACTTAACGTGTTTTTGTTACTATTGAAGGTATTAGAGCGGAACAATAAATCGGGAAAAGATCGTGATCTCGATTAAAACTTTGAATCATTGATTCAAGAGATTCTTTCAAAAACGCTGATTCATCCAGTAATGAAAGAAGTGAAAACTTTATGAGTGAGTCATTGAATCATTCAATAAAGAGATTCGTTCAGATTTATCTGAAACAAGTGGAATCTCTATGAGTGAGTCACTGAATCATTCACTTAACGTGTGCTTTTTGTTACTATTGAAGGAATTACAGCGGCAGAATTAATCGTTAAAAGATTGCAATCTCGATTAAACTTTGAATCATTAGTTCAAGAGATTCTGTCAAAAACGCTGATTCATCCAGAAATGAAAGAAGTGAAAACTTTGAGTGAGTCATTGAATCATTCAATAAAGAGATTCGTTCAAAAATGCAGATTTATCCGAAACAAGTGGAATCTCCATGAGTGAGTCACTGAATCATTCACTTAACCTGTGCTTTTTGTTACTATTGAAGGAAGTAGAGTGGCACGATTAATCGTTAAAAGGTCGTGATCTCGATTCAAACTTTGAATCAATGATTCAAGAGATTCTGTCAAAAACGCTGATTCATCCAGTAATGAAAGAAGTGAAAACTTTGAGTGAGTCATTGAATCATTCAATAAAGAGTTTCGTTCAAAAATGCAGATTTATCCGAAACAAGTGGAATCTCTATGAGTGAGTCATTGAATCATTCACTTAACGTGTGTTTTTTGTAACTATTGAAGGTATTAGAGCGTATCGTAGATTGTAATCTCGATTAAATCTTTGAATCATTAGTTCAAGAGATTCTTTCAAAAACGCTGATTCATCCAGTAATGAAACAAGTGAAATCTTTATTTTAGCGAGCTATTGAATCATTCGTTCAAACCATAATCATGAAAGAATCGTGCAGTTGGAAATCAACATGTTGACATTAACTTGATCAGCATGACTGGCACTACGCACTATGTAGCATTGTTGTAACTAAACCCATTGAAAACTGAAATAAACACTAAAATAACACTGTTACGAACTGCCTTACGCACCTTGTAAAGTACTCTCAGGGGGCGTGGTCTGTGTAGTGGGCGTGTCCTCTCGCTCTTCTGCCGGAGGGGGCGTGGCTTTAGAAACGCTCGCAACAACCTCTGAAGGAGCGGTGGCTTCCCTCAAAAGTGGTTCGGAAGTTTCCTTGGCAACGAGTAAAGGTGTTTCCTTGACGACAAGTGGAGTTTCCAGGTTTTGTTTAGTAGGTATCTCCTTGACAACAGCCTCCTGCGTAAGGGCTTCCGAAACAACCGCTGTAGGAGCTTCCTTGGCAACCACAGGGACGGTTGCCTTGACACCAAGAGCAGGGGTCTCCTTTAGAACAGGAGCGGTGGTCTCCTTGCAGACAGGAGCGACGGTCTCCTTGACAGGAACAGGGATCTCCTTGACAACCGGAGGAATAGGCTCCTTGACAACCGGAGAAATATGCTCCTTGACAACCGGCGGAATAGACTCCTTGACAACCAGAGGAATATGCTCCTTGACAACCGGAGGAATATGCTCCTTGACAACCGGAGGAATATGCTCCTTGACAACCGGAGGAATAGACTCCTTGACAACCGGAGGAATAGACTCCTTGACAACCGGAGGAATATGCTCCTTGACAACCGGAGTAATAGACTCCTTGACAACCGGAGGAATATGCTCCTTGACAAATGGAGGAATAGGCTCCTTGAAAAATGGAGGAGTAGGCTCCATAACAACAGAAGCTGGCACCTTAACAACAGGGGCTGGCACTTCCTTAACACCCACAACGGGGGTCTCCTTGACAACCTGAAGAGGAACAGTCCTATCAGGAATTTCCATGGTAATCGGTGGTGCTTCTTTAGTCATGTCCGGCTCAGCAATAGGGCTGATGTCTCTTGCCGGGACTCCGTTGAACAGCTGGAGCTCTTCCGGTTGCACTATCGGAGATTCAAGCACAGGCTCCGCCTGGGGGGCGGGGACAGGCATCGGTAAAGTCACAGGCCCCTCCTCTTTGCTCTTAACGGGTGTGACTTCTGCAATATTAAAAGGGGGCGGATCCACCACAGTGGGCGTCACATGGGAGTCGTCTGCAGGCGCTAGGGGCGGAGCATCTACCGTGTCGCTAATTGGGCTAGTAGGGGGCGGAGTCTGTGGGGTGTCGGGGAACGGGCTTTCACCTGGAGGGATGGGAAACTCCGCCCTGGTTGTCATGACGACCGGAGATGTGGCGTTGTCGCCGTTGGGCTTTAAGAAATAGTTCATAAAAAAATTTAAATTCATTATATATTATTCGTACGAAATATCATAAATCATCAGATTATTAGTCACAGCTTCAAATATATTAATGATTAAATATCATTCTTAATAATTAAAAGGCGTTGAGCTTTACGACAGCTAATCACCGTTTGAGGACACCATTAAATAAAACAAAATTGAAAAAACAATTCTTTCTCTTATAAAATAGCATTTATTTTGTTAACCCTCCGGTGCCGTATTTTTTCACTTCATCAGAATGGTACGAAATTTGGTAAAGGTTTTGGCACTTTTAATTGAAAATCATTGACATGATTCGAAAAGGTTAAATGGTCCTGAAAAAAAAAAATTCACTTGTTTTGGTGGTCCAAAATGAGCGAGGGAGGCAAATACTATCACCCAGTGGAAGCATTTGGTACTGCGCCCAATGAATCTTTTTTTTTTTTTTAGATAACCTCAAATTTGTAACCAGCTTGTTTATATTTATGGCTTCGGTTTTATCATAGTTTTAGAGCAAAACTTGTTTTGGTAAATATATATTTCATATAAAAAAATGTAAAAACCATTTTAAATGCATTTTTCATAATAATAAATTTAAACATCATTTATTTTTATTTTTTTTACTTCAGCAATAAATCGGCCAAGTGTTATCTTTTAAAAGAGACCAAACTTAAGTCGAGATTTACGATAGTTTAAGTAGGAAATTTCACTGTTAAGTCTATGCTCAGGTTTTTGGATCATAACTATTTCATAAATATAATTCAGTAGCATAAAATACTCTAAAAATATAAAATTATTAAAGAAAAAAATGTATCGAATTAAATTATAGTACATTCATTTAATTGAAACAATAATAATAATTTTAAAAAAAAATAAAAAAACGGTAATTTTTGACCGGCAGACGAGGAACTCCAATTCAGTAGCATAAAATACTCTAAAAATACAAAATTATTAAAGAAAAAAAAATGTATTGAAATAAATTATAGTACATTCATTTAATTTAAATAATAATAATAATAATAAATAAATAAAAAAACGGTAATTTTTGACCCGCAGACGAGGAACTCCAATTCAGTAGCATAAAATACTCTAAAAACACAAAATTATTAAAGAAAAAAACTGTATCGAATTAAATTATAGTACATTTATTTAATTGAAATAATAATAATACATTTTTTTTTTAAACGGTAATTTTTGACCGGCAGACGAGGAACTCCAATTCAGTAGCATAAAATACTCTAAAAATACAAAATTATTAAAGAAAAAAAAAATGTATTGAAATAAATTATAGTACATTCATTTAATTTAAATAATAATAATAATAATAATAAATAAATAAAAAAACGGTAATTTTTGACCCGCAGACGAGGAACTCCAATTCAGTAGCATAAAATACTCTAAAAACACAAAATTATTAAAGAAAAAAAATGTATCGAAATAAATTATAGTACATTCATTTAATTGAAATAATAATAATACATTTTTTTTTTTTAAACGGTAATTTTTGACCGGCAGACGAGGAACTCCAATTCAGTAGCATAAAATACTCTAAAAATACAAAATTATTAAAGAAAAAAAATTATCGAATTAAATTATAGTACGTTCATTTAATTGAAATAATAATAAAAAAATAAAAAAAACGGTAATTTTTGACCGGCACGCGAGGAACTCCAAAAGACAGATCTTAAATAAATGTTTAATGTTGTAAATTATCAGACATGCTGTCAATTCATAAAATAATGGGCTGTTCTTTGACAAAAGCAGCACATTGCTAATACTAATGATGATGACAGTATCCCAGCATATAATTTCACGTAGTAAATGAAATATAGATGCAAATGTGTCAAAGCAATTTGGTGCATGAGGCATAAGGGTGTGTAAAGTTTCGTGCGTTCAGGTGTGTGCGTTACCTGTGGAGGCGTCGGTGTCAAGCCACTGCGACCTCCTGACATGATCTCTTCTGTGATGTCACGTCCTCCCTGATTGGGGTCTCTGATCCTGATCTAGAGAGAAGCATTTAAAACACGCAACAAAGTGTGAGAACAATAGGCAAATAACAACAACAACAGCGAGTGATTTAATCCAAGAAGCATTTATCAGTGCTGCAAGAGACAAAATATGTAACGAATGTCTCTGGCAAACACACACACACACACACACAGTGGAGCACCTTATAAAGAAGAGAATGCACAAGAGCCTGGAAAACGTTCACACGGCCCCTAAAAACTCGTACAAACTCAAAGCAGTTTGTCCAACTTCTCTATCGCAGTGAATTATATATCGGCTTACCAGTTCAACGAGACAAACACACACACACACACACACCCACCCCCACGCATGAGACAGCACATTCCCTACCTTCCTCCCCTCGGACGGAGAGGGTGAGCTCTTCTAGGCCCGGCTCATCCTGGGGCTGAAGTTTAAACTCAGCCTGATTCCGACACACTAAACTGGGCAGCACATTCACACACGGCCTGGGCCGACCTGGGCCTCACACACTCTCTCACGTACAGGAGAGCAGGGAACGAGAAACACAGTGAGAGAGAGAGAGAGTTCGGCCTTGTGAAACGAGTGCACTGGAATGTGGAACGCCCACCACACTGAACACACACACACACAGAGAGAGAGAGAGACGGGGGTGGAGACTGAGAGCCACGTGGAGCCCTAGAACTGAACTCACTGACTTTGCAGCTTTAAAATGTTCAAAACTCACACGTTTAATGTTGCAAACGATCGCTGTTTCAAATAAATGCTGTTCTTTTGAACTTTCTATTCATCAAAAAATCCTGAAAATAAATCGTACACAACGATTTTCGACACTGATAATAATTATAAATGTTTCTTGAGCCTCAGATCATCATATTAAAGTGAAGTTACACTTTACTATATATAACTGCTATTTAAAATTGTAATAATATTTCACTGTTTATATACTGTATTGTAACACAGCCTTGATGAGCAGAGACTTCTTTAAAACACATTTTAATCTCAACTAGCCAAAATAACAATACGAAAAATAATCAACATCAAAATATGTTTATTATTAAATCTGATTTTTTTTAATCATTTTGAGGATACCAAAAAATAAAATGGAAATAAAAACTAAATGAAAACTCAAAATTAAGACCAAATGTTTAAATGGCCAATAATAATTCATAAAGTGATCAGATGTTTTCTCAATTTTTCTTGAAATCATGACTTAAAACATGATTTTGACCCAATATGTAATTTCATGAAGATACAATCCCTATGTCCTGTTGCATCAGTGTTGACAATACTCAATGAAAGCAATTTACTACATAAAATACAATACATTAATTCATATATTACATAATACTACAGTTCAGTTCGTTGCAGCGCTCTCTCAATTTTCAATTTTTTTTATTTCAAATTAAATTTGCTATATTAGCATGACTGTGTAACACAATGTTATCAAAGCATCAACATATTATATAAAATAATAAAACAAACAAGTAAGTAAACAAGTACGTAAATCTTAATAAATAAATACATTGGGTCACTCGAGAGATTAGCTAGCACATATTTAGCCGCTAGTGCAGCTGTACTATCATTTCCTCCGAGTAAGGACTTTTTTAAAGTGTCACTCAGTTCAGAGAACGATGGAATCGGGGTTTCAAATCTGGCCAGAAAAGTCTCTCTTATATTGGTATTTTTGGGACAGTAGAGTAGAAAATAAGTCTCTCTCTCTCTTTTCCTTCCACAGTTTCTATTTGTCTGAAATGTACCCTCACGGACGGACCGAACGCGAGACACGAGAAGTCAAAGTCCAGTGCAGATCCCCAGCTGTGAGCTCCCAGAGCCCCTGATAACAGCAGCAAACACACGCTCAACACACCCCACACGAAGCTCTGATGCGTCCCCAGCGCCCTTCAGTGGGAACGACCTTTAGCCGGCTGTGGAAACTCAGCAGTGCATCATCAAAACAACCGGACCGATGCATAAACGCACTATAGGGCTGTAAAAAGGGGCTTTCTTTAATTTTATAATTTAAATATTATACTTACATATTCAAAATTATATTCAAATTTGAAAGGTAATACTTAAATGTTAGAGGAAAATAAGTACTGTATTGACTCCGATGGACACAAGAGGGCGCAAACAGAGAGGCTAAGCCCCTCCTCTTTACCATGGGACCTCATTTCGGAAAAATATTGTCAATGGCGAGAGACAACTTCGCCGTTTCAATCTTGTTTGAATTTTGGCCTGAATTACACGTATGATGTTTGTCCATTTAAAAGATACATTTTAAAGTCAAGAAAGTCGCAGTTTGATGTAAAACTTTTGAGGTATAAGATTGTGGAAATACGCACTTGCAAAGACTACAAACCCCAAAGGCGCACATTTTCTCTCAACGAATGAAGCTAACTTTACTGAAGCTAACTTTACCCGAAGATGCTAACTTTACCCGAAGATGCTAACTTTACCCGAAGATGCTAACTTTACTGAAGCTAACTTTACCTGAAGCTAACTTTACTGAATAACTTTACCTGAAGATGCTAATTTTACCTGAAGCTAACTTTACTGAAGCTAACTTTACTGAAGCTAAATTTACCTGAAGATGCTAACTTCACCTGAAGATGCTAACTTTACCTGAAGCTAACTTTACCGAAGCTAACTTTAACCGAAGCTAGCTTTACCTGAAGATGCTAACTTCACCTGAAGCTAACTTTACTGAAGCAAACTTTACTAAAACAAACTTTACTGAAGCAAACTTTACTGAAGCAAACTTTACTGAAGCAAACTTTACTGAAGCTAACTTTACTGAAGCTAAATTTCCCTTTAGATGCTAACTTCGTCCGAAGCTAACTTTACCTGAAGCTAACTTTACTGAATAACTTTACCGAAGCTAACTTTAACCGAAGCTAACTTTACCTGAAGATGCTAACTTCACCGAAGCTAACTTTACCTGAAGATGCTAACTTTACCTGAAGCTAACTTTACTGAAGCTAACTTTACTTGAAGATGCTAACTTTACCTGAAGCTAACTTTACTTGAAGATGCTAACTTTACCTGAAGCTAACTTTACCTGAAGCTAACTTTACTTGAAGATGCTAACTTTACTGAAGCTAACTTTACCGAAGCTAACTTTACCGAAGCTAATTTTACCTGAAGCTAACTTTACCCGAAGATGCTAACTTTACCCGAAGATGCTAACTTTACCCGAAGATGCTAACTTTACTGAAGCTAACTTTACCTGAAGCTAACTTTACTGAATAACTTTACCTGAAGATGCTAATTTCACCTGAAGCTAACTTTACCTGAAGCTAACTTTACTGAAGCTAACTTTACTGAAGCTAAATTTACCTGAAGCTAACTTTACTTGAAGATGCTAACTTTACTGAAGCTAACTTTACCGAAGCTAACTTTACCGAAGCTAATTTTACCTGAAGCTAACTTTACCCGAAGATGCTAACTTTACCCGAAGATGCTAACTTTACTGAAGCTAACTTTACCTGAAGCTAACTTTACTGAATAACTTTACCTGAAGATGCTAATTTCACCTGAAGCTAACTTTACCTGAAGCTAACTTTACTGAAGCTAACTTTACTGAAGCTAACTTTACCTGAAGCTAACTTTACTTGAAGATGCTAACTTTACTGAAGCTAACTTTACCGAAGCTAACTTTACCGAAGCTAATTTTACCTGAAGCTAACTTTACCCGAAGATGCTAACTTTACCCGAAGATGCTAACTTTACCCGAAGATGCTAACTTTACTGAAGCTAACTTTACCTGAAGCTAACTTTACTGAATAACTTTACCTGAAGATGCTAATTTCACCTGAAGCTAACTTTACCTGAAGCTAACTTTACTGAAGCTAACTTTACTGAAGCTAAATTTACCTGAAGATGCTAACTTCACCTGAAGCTAACTTTACCTGAAGCTAACTTTACCGAAGCTAACTTTAACCGAAGCTAGCTTTACCTGAAGATGCTAACTTCACCTGAAGCTAACTTTACTGAAGCAAACTTTACTAAAACAAACTTTACTGAAGCAAACTTTACTGAAGCAAACTTTACTGAAGCAAACTTTACTGAAGCTAACTTTACTGAAGCTAAATTTCCCTTTAGATGCTAACTTCGTCCGAAGCTAACTTTACCTGAAGCTTCTCTGAGAAAATGGAACAACTGGTGTCTGCTGGAACCAAACTATCACACTCTTTTGCTGCAAGCCCCCAGATACCAACCAAAAAACGGCAGGCCCCAAAACCACCAAAGCTTTCGGGCCCAGCTCGCCCTCCCCCTCCCCCTCCTCGGAGAGCTCTTCGGCCTCTGCCACAGCGCCAGGGCCCACACTCTTCCCCATCGGCTCGAGGTGAACCAAAAACAACTGATACCAGCTCTAAGTGAAATATTTCGGTTCCTCGCTATGAAAACAATAACTTTATCAAATGTTTACAGAACAAGCGGGAACCCAGTGTGCCTGAATCTTTCTCTATTGCTGTTCATTTACATGATAGAAAATCTAAGGCCTTCAACAGCCGTACAGCAAACCCATCTAATCTGGTGCCCATTACACGCCAAACTAAGACTGCTGTGGGGACAAAAAGTAAGACTATAAAGTTAGCACTTTTAAACATCCGCTCCATTAAAAATAAATCACTTCTAGTCAATGACTTAATAACCACACACAACCTGGACTTCATGTTTCTAACTGAAACTTGGCTAGAAGACAGCTGTAGTGCAACGGTCCTAAACGAAACATCCCCTCCAAATTTTACTTATATGAGTGTCTGCAGAGCAGGTAAGAGAGGTGGCGGCTTAGCTGCTCTTTTTAAAGATGTTTATCATTGTAAGCAAATATCATTTGGGAATTACCCCTCTTTCGAATATCTGGGTATTGTGTTAAAAGGTGCTCCACGTATTTTACTTATCATTGTTTACAGGCCTCCAAAATACTCTCCAGCCTTTGCTGAGGATTTTACTGAATTGCTATCAACAATTGCCTCTGAGTTTGACTGTTTTGCCATTGCTGGAGATTTTAACATTCACATAGATAACGCAGAAAACAATATGGCAAAAGAAATCAAAACTGTTTTAAAAACTTTTGATCTGACACAGCATGTACACGGTCCCACACACAATCGTGGACACACTCTAGATTTACTTATCAGTACGGGTTTAAACATCTCATCGATTGTTATTAAGGATGTAGCACTGTCTGACCATTTCTGTATTTTCTTTGATATATTAATCTCTCCTGCCGTTGAAGCTAGAGCTGTGTCTGTCAAGAAGAGATGCTTAAATGAAAACACTGGTGTGCTATTTATGAAGGCTATATCTTTAAAACCAAGCATATCTGCTGACTCTGTTGATTTTCTCCTTGATTCTTTTAACTCAAAAGTTATAGTCATAGGCAAGATCATTGAAAAGGTTGTTTTCAATCAGCTGAACCAATTCTTAAGCTCAAATGGATATTTTGACAATTTTCAATCTGGTTTCCGATCGCATCACAGCACGGAGACAGCTCTCATAAAGATAATAAACGACATTCGCTTAAATACTGATACAGGCAAATTATCCGTGTTGGTACTACTCGACCTCAGTGCTGCATTTGACACTGTTGATCACAACATACTTCTTGACAGGCTGGAAAACTGGGTGGGGCTTTCTGGGATAGCCCTAAAATGGTTCAGGTCATACTTAGAAGGGAGAGGTTATTTTGTGAGTATGGGAGAACATAAGTCTGAGTGGACATCCATGACTTGCGGAGTCCCTCAGGGCTCGATTCTTGCGCCACTCCTATTCAACCTGTATATGCTCCCAATGAGCCAAATAATGAAAAAGAACCAAATAGCTTACCACAGCTACGCAGACGACACACAGCTCTACTTAGCCCTATCGCCTAACGACTACAGCCCCATTAACTCCCTGTGCCAATGCATTGATGAAGTAAACGGTTGGATGTGTCAAAACTTTCTGCAGTTAAACAAAGACAAAACTGAAGTTATTGCGTTTGGAAACAAAGATGAAGTTCTTAAGGTGAATGCATACCTCGACACTAGGGGTCTAACAACTAAAAATCAAGTCAGGAATCTTGGTGTGTCACTAGAGTCAGACCTTAATTTCAATAGTCATGTCAAAGCAATAACTAAATCAGCATACTATCATCTGAAAAATATTTCAAGAATTAGATGCTTTGTTTCCAGTCAAGACTTAGAGAAACTTGTGCATGCTTTCATCACCAGCAGGGTGGATTACTGTAATGGCCTCCTCACTGGCCTTCCCAAAAAGACCATAAGACAGTTGCAGCTCATACAGAACGCTGCTGCCAGGATTCTGAGCAGGACCAGAAAATATGAACACATCACACCGGTCCTCAGGTCTTTACACTGGCTGCCAGTTACATTTAGGATTGATTTTAAAGTATTATTACTGGTATATAAATCATTTAATGGGTTAGGACCTCAATATATTGCAGATATGCTCACTGAATATAAACCCAACAGATCACTCAGATCATTAGGATCACATCAGCTAGAAATACCAAGGGTTCACTCTAAGCATGGAGAGTCTGCTTTTAGCTATTATGCCAGCCGCAGCTGGAACCAGCTTCCAGAAGAGATCAGGTGTGCTCCTACAGTAGTCACATTCAAATCAAGACTCAAAACACATCTGTTTAGCTGTGCATTTACTGAATGAGCACTGTGCCACTGTTCGTCCGACTGTTACTGCACTTCATTTTATTCTAAATAGTTTTAATTTACCGTATTTTATTTTTATCATAATTTTTATTTTTCATTATTTTTTATTTTTTATTCTAAACTGTTTTAATTATTATTATTTTAATTTCTTCTATGTAAAGCACTTTGAATTGCCATTGTGTATGAAATGTGCTATATAAATAAACTTGCCTTGCCTTGCCTTGCCTTGAAGCTAACTTTACTGAATAACTTTACCAAAGCTAACTTTAACCGAAGCTAACTTTACCTGAAGATGCTAACTTCACCGAAGCTAACTTTACCTGAAGATGCTAACTTTACCTGAAGCTAACTTTACTGAAGCTAACTTTACTTGAAGATGCTAACTTTACCTGAAGCTAACTTTACTGAAGCTAACTTTACCTGAAGCTAACTTTACTTGAAGATGCTAACTTTACTG
>NC_142784.1:33955982-34033482 GCF_988280905.1 Pimephales promelas
AAACATGGACATCTTGGATGACATGGTGGTGAGTAAATTATCAGCAAACGTTTTTTTTTAAAGTGAACTACTCCTTTAATGCTTAGTTTTATGATTAAATCTTTGTGGTTTTAAAACAGTAATGCAATGCATACAATGAACAAACCTTCCTCAAAAGTCTAAAGATCATATTTGAGACTCATGATTTTTCTTTTAAAAAGTTTGGATAATCAAGTAAACCTGAAATATAAAGCATATTCTTACATTCACTTGATACAAAATCAGTGCAGATTTGACAGAAGAAAGACACGCAAGTTTGTACAATTATACACAAAACGGTAAACTGGCAGCTGTGGTTGCCAGCATCATATTGTAACTATACGGTGTGTTACTGTTTTTGTGTTAGAGCATATATAGCTGTTAAATTAAAGTTTATACTGTAGCTGTCAATACGGTATTTAGCTGTTCATTTCAAAAACAGTAACACACTGTATTTTTACGGTATGATGCTGCAACCACAGCTGCCAGTAGCTTACCAGGATTATTTTTTTACAGTGAGAATATCTAAACTATCAATCAGATGACAGAAACCTTTTTGTTCTTTGAAAATAAGTGATGAATGAGTGAAAAATGATTATTTGTGTGTGTGTGTGTGTGGTAATCAAGCATGCGTTCGACTGAGCTTAACCCAGATTATTCCTTTAAAACTGAGCAAGCTCTTTCTCGCGACTGAGTAAATAAATAATCAAGTGTCTGTTTGATCAGAGCAGATTTCTGAAAGTCTGCTGTATTTTTTCATAGAAATATTTCCTTCACTTACGACACAAGCAAGCCATCCATTTTTCAAACGTTAGAGTTCAAAAGGTTCAGCTGAACACGTGTGTCTCGGGTCATGAATCTTTCATCAAATCTGCTCTAGTAACTTACATTTCCTTAGTGTCACCTTGAGGCAAGAGCATACTATCATCTCCAGATGTGTGATGTGTTTTAAACATCTGATCTTTACACACACCTGTGTGTGTGTGTGTGTTACCACTGAGCAAAGTCTTGCCCTCGGGGTTTGTTAAAAGGTTTGAAACATCGTTAACTAAATCTAAAACTATTAAAGTGGTCACGACATAGATGTTTTATTATTATTTGAATTTGTTTAAAGGTTCACTTGCTGTATTTTTTTCACAAAAACTATATATATATATATATATATATATGACAAAAGTAAATAATGAAACGACTAAAAATTAAACTACAATAAAAAATAAAGCTAGTTTAAATATTAATTAAATTAATAATAAAATAAAATATTTACACATAGTAAATATTACAAATTTCAATATTATATTTATTATTATTATTATATTCAAAATTAATAATAATTTTATGTTAAATTATTAAAACAGTTTTAAATATTAAATAACTAAATCTACTAATTAATATAATAAAACTAAAATATATAATATAATATAATATATAAATATAATAAAGCTTTGAAAATAAATACAGTAGTGGTCAAAGGTATTTATATAAATGAGATATGAGCGAAAACCCTAAACTTGGTATTTATCTGGAATTTATCTAACAAAATACAGCTACAGGTTTTATTTTACGATGAAAAAAAAAAGAAGAAGAATACATAGAAAAACAAATTATGAAGACATAAATTTTTTTTTTGATTTAATTAATTAATTATGAACACATACACAAAAAAAAAAAAAAAACCCAAGAGAACCAACAAAATAAATGTTGTAGTCAAGGGAAAAGCACACATTGACTAAAACATTTATTTTGTTGGTTCTCTCGTCTTTTTTTTTTTGTATGTGTTCATAATTTCTTTACCAAGATTAAAATTATATTAGCACAATTTGGCAATGCGTTATCACAAAAAAACAAAAAAATAAATAAATAAAAAAATAAAAAAATAAATTAAACTCCCAAGCACAACTACTGACTACAAAACAATATCTTTAATAACATCCAAATAAAGGCCGATTGAGGACGAGGATTTTAAAGACCGCACTTCCTCCCAAAAACAGCATCTCTTGCCTGTGTTGTGGCTGAATCATTTTTCCCCGTGATCCGCACGCTCTTGTAAACAGAGACGCTTTCTGGAGGATGTGTGTGTGTGTCCGAGTGTGGTCTAATAACTCATCAGTCACAGACTATTACGATTGAGAATTTAACGAGATGAATCACTCTCCGGACTGTAATGAGCATTTTAATAAGCTGCAGTTCTTACACTGCAGTGAGATCTAACACAAACACGCGTTCACCAATCAAACCGTCAGCAATGAGCTTTCTTTGTCCAGGCGCGGACGGACACTATCAGAGGACTGAACTGGACTCCTTCAGATCCGCTAATGAGCAGAACAATCCTTTCTCCACAGCGTCGGCCAACGACCGCTTCAGCCTTCCCCACGCCGGCTACACCGCAAGCTCTCGGGCTTCAGAAGTGCATTATGGGTATGAAAACACGGCAGGACAATTACGTTTTAACTAGGGGTGCACGATTCAGAAAATGTCACGATTCGATTCGATACCGATTTTTTGTCTCGAGATTCGATTCAAAATCGATTTTCGATTCAAAAACGATTCTCGATTCAAAAAACGATTCGCAGGTCTACATAAATGTAGTTTACTTTTTCCTATGTGATTGATTGCAGTAGACATAATTTAAAAGAAAAGTTTGATATTACTTGTCTTCATACAAAAATAAAAACTTTTGCAACTAAAAAGTGCCAAGTGCCAAGCTTTGGCCAGCTTTTAAATACATTTAATTCAAGTTTAAAATAAAACTGGTAACACTTTACAATAAGGTTCATTAGTTAACATTAGTTAATGTATTTACTAACATGCACTAACCATGAGCAATACATTTGTTACTGCATTTGTTCATCTTTGTTAATGTTAGTTCATGAAAATACAGCTGTTCATTGTTTGTTCATGTTAGTTCACGGTGCATTAACTAATGCTAACAAGATTTTAATCAAGTATTAGTAAATGTTGAAAATAACATTAACAAAGATTAACAAATGCTGTACACTCACCGGCCACTTTATTAGGTACACCTGTCCAACTGCTCGTTAACACTTAATTTCTAAGCAGCCAATCACATGGCGGCAACTCAGTGCATTTAGGCATGTAGACATGGTCAAGACAATCTCCTGCAGTTCAAACCGAGCATCAGTATGGGGAAGAAAGGTGATTTGAGTGACTTTGAACGTGGCATGATTGTTGGTGCCAGAAGGGCTGGTCTGAGTATTTCAGAAACTGCTAATCTACTGGGATTTTCACGCACAACCATCTCTAGGGTTTACAGAGAATGGTCCGAAAAAGAAAAAACATCCAGTGAGCGGCAGTTCTGTGGGCGGAAATGCCTTGTTGATGCCAGAGGTCAGAGGAGAATGGCCAGACTGGTTCGAGCTGATAGAAGGGCAACAGTGACTCAAATAACCACCCGTTACAACCAAGGTGGGCAGAAGAGCATCTCTGAACGCACAGTACGTCGAACTTTGAGGCAGATGGGCTACAGCAGCAGAAGACCACACCGGGTGCCACTCCTTTCAGCTAAGAACAGGAAACTGAGGCTACAATTTGCTCAAGCTCATCGAAATTGGACAATAGAAGATTGGAAAAACGTTGCCTGGTCTGATGAGTCTCGATTTCTGCTGCGACATTCGGATGGTAGGGTCAGAATTTGGCGTCTACAACATGAAAGCATGGATCCATCCTGCCTTGTATCAACGGTTCAGGCTGGTGGTGGTGGTGTCATGGTGTGGGGAATATTTTCTTGGCACTCTTTGGGCCCCTCGGTACCAATTGAGCATCGTTGCAACGCCACAGCCTACCTGAGTATTGTTGCTGACCATGTCCATCCCTTTATGACCACAATGTACCCAACTTCTGATGGCTACTTTCAGCAGGATAATGCGCCATGTCATAAAGCTGGAATCATCTCAGACTGGTTTCTTGAACATGACAATGAGTTCGCTGTACTCAAATGGCCTCCACAGTCACCAGATCTCAATCCAATAGAGCATCTTTGGGATGTGGTGGAACGGGAGATTCGCATCATGGATGTGCAGCCGACAAATCTGCGGCAACTGTGTGATGCCATCATGTCAATATGGACCAAACTCCCTGAGGAATGCTTCCAGCACCTTGTTGAATCTATGCCACGAAGAATTGAGGTAGTTCTGAAGGCAAAAGGGGGTCCAACCCGTTACTAACATGGGGTACCTAATAAAGTGGCCGGTGAGTGTATATATATATATATATGACAAAAGTAAATAATGAAATGACTAAAAATTAAACTACAATAAAAAATAAAGCTAGTTTAAATATGAATTAAATTAATAATAAAATAAAATATTTACACATAGTAAATATTACAAATTTCAATATTATATTTATTATTATTATTATATTTAAAATTAATAATAATTTTATGTTAAATTATTAAAACAGTTTTAAATATTAAATAACTAAATCTACTAATTAATATAATATAATAAAACTAAAATATATAATATAATATATAATATAAATATAATAAAGCTTTGAAAATAAATACAGTAGTGGTCAAAGGTATTTATATATATGAGATATGAGCGAAAACCCTAAACTTGGTATTTATCTGGAATTTATCTAACAAAATACAGCTACGGGTTTTATTTTACGATGAAAAAAAAAGAAGAAGAATACATAGAAAAACAAATTATGAAGACATAATTTTTTTTTTTGATTTAATTAATTAATTATGAACACATACCAAAAAAAAAAAAAAAACCCGAGAGAACCAACAAAATAAATGTTGTAGTCAAGGGAAAAGCACACATTGACTAAAACATTTATTTTGTTGGTTCTCTCGTTTTTTGTACTTTTTTGTATGTGTTCATAATTTGGCAATGCGTTATCACAAAAAAAATAAATAAATAAATTAAACTCCCAAGCACAACTACCGACTACAAAACAATATCTTTAATAACATCCAAATAAAGGCCGATTGAGGACGAGGATTTTAAAGACCGCACTTCCTCCCAAAAACAGCATCTCTTGCCTGTGTTGTGGCTGAATCATTTTTCCCCGTGATCCGCACGCTCTTGTAAACAGAGACGCTTTCTGGAGGATGTGCGTGTGTGTGTCCGAGTGTGGTCTAATAACTCATCAGTCACAGACTATTACGATGGAGAATTTAACGAGATGAATCACTCTCCGGACTGTAATGAGCATTTTAATAAGCTGCAGTTCTTACACTGCAGTGAGATCTAACACAAACACGCGTTCACCAATCAAACCGTCAGCAATGAGCTTTCTTTGTCCAGGCGCGGACGGACACTATCAGAGGACTGAACTGGACTCCTTCAGATCCGCTAATGAGCAGAACAATCCTTTCTCCACAGCGTCGGCCAACGACCGCTTCAGCCTTCCCCACGCCGGCTACACCGCAAGCTCTCGGGCTTTAGAAGTGCATTATGGGTATGAAAACACGGCAGGACTATTACGTTTTAACCCCTCGCTCTGGTGAACGGCAGAAGTGTTTATCGTTTCTCGTATCACCAACATACGAGAGATCTGTCATCATCTACACACAGATCAAACACACACTTACTGATCAACTACATATACGGCGGCACGTTTCTGCTGTTTGACGTCACACACCCCCACTGAGTGAATTACAGTGAGATCACAGAGAAATCATTCGAGTTAGAGCGCTCCACGACTCAACTTTACATATTCGTTGTAAAACTGTGATTCGTCAGAAGCTCTTTAATAGAGCGAGAGTGTGCGTGACGTTAGAGAGCCGTGTGTGTGTGTGACCCAGAGCGCGTCTTATGTTTGTTTGTTTGAGCTGCAATATAAAGGTTAAAGCTCCTATTCTGTGACTTCTGTCTTCTGCCTAAAGGAAGAGTTCACAAACACACGTGACGGAAACAAACATGAAGGATTCCTGCCGTCCCCAGGCCATTCCCGAAGCTCTCGCTCCATCAGAGGTGTTCTCAGGACCTTTCTGCACCACTTCGTCCATTACAGATCACACACACGCTGCCGCTTATTGATTTAGGGTGTTTGTCAGTACACAAAATTGACATACTGTAATACTACAGGTACATACACTTTGCTCTGTGTTCATTTTTAAATGCTCGCTGCTCAGGATCTGTGTGTGTGTGTGTGATTATATGCGTCAAACAGCTGCACTGCATACATGCAAAACAACATGCACTCTTAGAAGAAATGGTTCTATTTAGAACCAGAAATGGTTCCATCCCCCGCTTCATATATGGAACTCCAAATTGGTTCTATATAGAACCATTTTTTTTTGGTAAAAGGTTCTATTGGCCAACTATGGTTCTATATAGAACCCAGAGGAACCCTTTTTTAAGAGTGATAGGGGTTCCAAATACGTAGCGCTGATAGAACCTTTTAAGGTTCTATATAGAACCTTTTCTTCTAAGAGTGTGCTTACTTTTACACATATTCAATTATTCCCTCTACACTCTAAAAAATAAAGGTGCCAGAAAGAACCAAAAAGGGGGTTTCGCAGTGATGCCATAGAAGAACCTTTTTTGGTTCCCCAAAGAACCTATTTTTTTCTTAGTGCCACAAAGAACCTTTTTCAGTACTGCAAAGAACCCTTCTCAAAGGTTCTTTAAAGAACCTATAACCAGACTAATCAATCTGATCAACACTTCGAGAGTTCAAAATGAAGAGCTCCTGGCTATTCGGTGTACAAACTGAACAAAGAAAAAGTCTGTGTATAGAAAAAAATCTGTGCACTGACTTGTAATGGGGACTCGAACCCATTTTAAGTTGTCTCAGTCTTAATACTATACTAATTATTATTATTATTATTTGTGTTAGTGATAGCCCTATATTGTAAAAAAAAAAAAAAAATGCACCGAAAATTTAAATTAGATTTGTCCAAATTTCTATATGCACGTGAGCATGTACTGATTTATTGTATTTCGACGGAAACTGCAGTCAAGCTTTTATTTAGGCGGAAAAACAAGTTTACAAACTCATTTCATTCAGATCTAGTAAAAAAAAAAAATGCTGTAATCATCAACTATGCAAAATGTGAAAATACGTTGCCATAAATAAATGTGGGAAACACACATTTACTCCAACAATATGAGGTCACATGAGATTGTGAAGAACCATTTTATAATCTGAAGTACCTCTTGGTGCTAAAAAGAACCTTTTATGCAATGGAAAGGTTCCTTGGATGTTAAAGGTTCTTCATGGAACCATATGACCCAACAAAGCACCTTTGAAGAACCTTTATTTTTAAGAGTGTAGAACATCTACTGAAAATAATAATCTGGAAAAACTGGTTATTTAGAAATCGTCCTGCTTCTGATGTTTGACTTCGTTGACCTTAACATTACAAAACACATTTTCAGACCTTTACACTACGATTTACATGTTACGAGCTAAGTTTTTAGCAACTAATAATTGTGGAAATTATTATATTTCATCCTTATTTTCACTCTCTGTCATTAAAAGCTATTATAAGACACACACTCGTCTCTATGGAATAAAGTGCACTGATGAATCATTCACAATGGAATGAGTAAATTAGCCACTAGGAAAGCAAACAGATTCTCATGTTGATCTTGACATTTTTACAGTAATTCCTCTTGCATTAATGCGAGTAAACGTCAAAAGTTTGATATAATGAGTTTAAGACTTCAGACATCAATCTATCTGTCACTAATGGCTGGTTTTAACTAATTACGGTGCCTCTTAATCATTCGCGTTTGTTGGGCTCTTGTTTATTCCCTTTCACTGAGTTTAAAGAAAATGTGTTTGGAGATAGTCTTCTGCCTTAAAGAAGAAGAGTTTGATTCTAAATATAAATAGATAAATATATACCTAGATAAATATATACCTTAACTTTATAAGTGAATCTCAAGAAACATATTAAAATAATAATAAAAAACATGTCATGATCCCTTTAAGTATAGATGTTCATTCATTAACCGTCAAACTAGTTCTGGGCTTTAATCTCTTACATTTAACCCTGTAAGTACACTGTAAATATTAGGGGTTGTCATCTTTACAGTGTAAATAGACTTACACATACATCACATAAGTGACAGATGGCGTCTGGAAGGTTTTAATATTGTGTTTAACGCTGTATGTGATGCAGTAAGTATTTTACCCGCTTACTAAAACACAGACGCTTCAGTCCCGCGATTATCCTGTGATATTCCAATTGAGTTTCACTCGATGACAAATAAAAAGACAACCAAACTGTCTAAATGGGTCAAACTGGTGGAAATGGACAGACTAACTACAGATATCCTCGTTTCGGTCACTTCTCAGTGGAAACGAGCCGTTAGTATCAGTTTAGTTCAATTAAAGCCGATGCAAAAACAGAAGACGAAGATTTGTGAAAGTGTACAGCTTTGTAACGGTTAGGGTTGGGTATCGTTCGAATTTGAATGATTCCGATTCCTTGTTTCGATTCCGGTTCCTAACGATTCTCGATTCCGATTCTTTTAAGAAGCAGGGTCAAAAAAGTTTAGCTAACCTTGCTAACCAACGGCCTTTCTGAAGGAAATAATCCTTTTGTAAAAATACTCCTTTTGTCACAAATTTTGCATTTTGCCGAGATTTCGTTATTTTTAGAAAAGTGAAGCCACACTTTGGATCGCCGACGTAAGCTACTCATGTTCGACTCGAGCGGTTATACCAACACTTCCGGTCGACGCTTCTTCGTTGGTGTTGTTCAGCGGTTTTTTCTTCCGCTCGGCGGACTGTGAATATCGAAACTAGGAATCGAAATTTGAACTTTTGAACGATTCCGGGAAAAACGAAAAGTTAGTCCCGATTCCAATCGATACTCGATTCTCGATACCCAACCCTAGTAACGGTGTAAATCAAGCATACTGTATGTAAGGAAGATTTGCACCATTTTACTGTCGATTTGCAAACGAAACCAATAGTGTCAAGAACTGCAAAACGCATTGACTGTGTAACTAAGCTTTTGCCAGTTTATTCTGCCTGTCTGCAGTCTTCGCCAGTGCAAGAACAACCAAAGCAGGAGTATTACACTTTCAGTGACCCGTGACACCGTTCTGCCCGTCTGTAAATGACCTAACGTTAACCAGGACTAGGGTTGGGTATCGAGAATCGAGTATTGATTGGAATCGGGACTAACTTTTCGTTTTTCCCGGAATCGTTCAAAAGTTCAAATTTCGATTCCTAGTTTCGATATTCACAGTCCGCCGGGCGGAAGAAGAAACCGCTGAACAACACCAACGAAGAAGCGTCTACCGGAAGTGTTGGCATAACCGCGCGAGTCGAACATGAGTAGCTTACGTCGGCGATCCAAAGTGTGGCTTCACTTTTCTAAAAATAACGAAATCTCGGCAAAATGCAAAATTTGTGACAAAAGGAGTATTTGTGACAGAAGGAGTATTTCCTTCAGAAAGACCGTTGGTTAGTAGGGTTGGGTATCGTTTGAATTTGAACGATTCTGATTCCGATTCCTTGTTTCGATTCCGGTTCCTAACGATTCTCGATTCCGATTCTTTTAAGAGGCAGGGTCAAAAAAGTTTAGCTAATCTTGCTAACCAACGGCCTTTCTGAAGGAAATAATCCTTCTGTAAAAATACTCCTTTTGTCACAAATTTTGCATTTTGCCGAGATTTCGTTATTTTTAGAAAAGCGAAGTGAAGCCACCAACCCTATTGGTTAGCAAGGTTAGCTAGACTTTTTTGACCCTGCCTCTTAAAAGAATCGGAATCGAGAATCGTTAGGAACCGGAATCGAAACAAGAAATCGGAATCAGAATCGTTCAAATTCAAACGATACCCAACCCTAACCAGGACGCTCGGACTGAGTTAATCTCGGCTCCCCGTCTGCTGTGATCTGTCTTTAGTTGGTGTCCTGTGGTGTTTTGATGAGGAATCTGACACAAAACAGCAGATTGAACCGAGTCAGGACGCCCGCGGCGTTAGCCCGATGCTAATGATAGAAACAGAGGACAGGAGGGCTAGCCCAACGTCACAGCAAATGAGTGGAGGCTTCTGGAAACCAAATGAAAATAACAACACATCCATTTAAAAGTGCCTGCAGTGAAGAGAAAGAAGAAGAAACGGCAATATCCTGCAGTGATAACTGGTGCTCCAGATGCAATCAGAGCGGCTTTGAACACACTGCGCTTAAAACCTCAACAAGAGCTTAAAATAGCAGAACACAATACTGCACCATAAACATATCAGTGCTCGCATCCTGCTGCTACAGATGTTTCCATTACGCTTTCATGGTAAGCACGGCGTCTTCAGCAGAGCGTCTAGCGTTTTCAGCTGGATAAAAACTTACAAGGTGCAGTCTGTAAGACTAGTGGTTGAAATAGGCACTGCAGTCCAATTCAATATATCGGACATGGGGTTTCTCCCGCCTCCTCAGACTCAACGCTAACGCGGGTCGCCAGTTTGAGACAATGGACGATGAAAATGAGCAAATTAGCAATGTGCAGAATCACAGACCAAAACAGTAACACACATTCCACACATTTCAGAGTAAAACAACTGGCTATAGAAGTGTTTTTCAGAGAAACGAGTATGTGAGTATAGCATGTTTCCTCGATATATGCAAACATAGGGTATTTGCATGCTTTAGTATACAATTTTTTTGTATACAAGTTTTTTTCAGATGCTTTTTCCAGTTAATGCAGTATTTACATTATTTTATTTTATTTTTAATGTATTTTTGATAAATGTGTATTTATTTCTGTGTTGTGTGGCTACATTGAATTTTAATTGTTTATATTATACTGTGTGAAGCGCATTGTATTGCTGCTATGTATGAAATGCGCTATACAAATAAAATTGCCTTGCCTTGCCTTAGTAGAGTGAAAAAGTTACATACAGCACCGTTGAAATAAACTGGTGTACCACATTATGTTTTCATTAGAGCCCGACCGATAAAGGATTTTGAAGGCCGATACCGATACAAATATTTGTTGGTTTTAAAATCTGATATTCCGATATATCGGCCGATATTTTTTTTTTTTTTATTTATTTATTTATTTATTTCAGAAACGCGCAACAAAACATTAACAGATTTCCCTAAAATTAGTTATTTGTAGTTATTTATGAGTTTTAACTAAAATAATATGATAATGCAATTTAAAAGAAACTTGTTTTTATCGTCACAACAGAACAGATTGATGATAGTGGCATTAGCTAGCTTTGTGGTTAGCTAGTCTATGACGAGACGTAATTTAGCAATGGATAACGTCATACTGCAAATTGTAAAACATACATTTTCAATATAACAGGCCGAGGAGAGATGATGCGTCTCATTGCTGTAACGGTCACGCGCTATTAAAGAAATACTTCCGTCACATTGTCAAAAGTTAAAAGGACAGTCAGTCAACGACACTGTAACAACGTAACGTAACTATAACTAGCTAATTACACTTCACTCTCAGCAAAACTGGAAATGATAGTCACAAATGTAATCATGCTTATTTGAGTTTAGAGAACTGATGGGGATGATCTTTTAATTGTTATTCAAGCAATGTATGTCTCGTGACCAATTCAACGAGTGTTGCCAACAGGAACGGTGTAGAGTGCCCTCTGGTGGACAAACTATACAACTCCAACACTCATGACATGGTTCAAGCGTGTTTCGTCCGTTTTTATTTTATTTTTGGAATATTCATTTATCGGCCATTATAACTGCCGATACCGATAGTTTGGAAAATGCCTAATATCGGCCGATAATATCGGTCTGGCTCTAGTTTTCATTTTTAAAATATGCTCAACAAGATCAACCTAGACACACACAAGCTTATCAATCACTTAAAGGGCATCTATTATGCACCTTTTTACAAGATTTATTACAAGTCTCAGGTAGTGTTGTCAAAATATTCGGTACCAAGTCGGTACTAAAACGTCACGGTACCAAGTCCCCCACATGATATTAACATCTCAAGCGATTCGCGACTGCATTGTATTTAGAGGCTGAGAAGGTTAATCATCTGCCTTAGATGCACACGTGTGATTGGATCACCTCCACAGCTGGTGTAGGCTGGATTGGTTTGGTTTGGTTGAGATGAACCTCATGACCTCACCTACACTAGTTCTCGAGGTGATGTAAACCTGTGCTGATTCTGCAATGTACAGGACGACTGCTGACTTCAGCGTGACATGCAGTGAGACAGCTGCAAACGTCAAAGGACACACTGTTTCAGGACAAATGATCAATGCTATTTTTACTCGTGCGAGGACGTTCACCACGGCTCTCTTGAAGCCTTTCCATCAACGTGTGTAAAACTAACGAGATGCTTTCCAAGAAGGAGGCGGTCAGGCCTGCCAGTTCCTCCGTCTTATCGCAGTGAATTTAATTTGTTCAGCCTGGTGGTGACAGCGAGCCGTGCCTCTGTCTCATTTATACGCGAGCGCTCACAGCAGATGAGATGTGCTGCCACACACACACACACACACACACACACACTTCCACCGCACAGATCCTCTGCTGACGCTCAGCAAGGGGAGAGAATGTGCCGACTAATAAGACTGTACTGCAGTGTGTGTGTGTGTGAGTGTGTGCAGGGATGAAGATACTCGTTTGTTAGTGGTGTTTGCTATGGCAAGCACAATATTTCCTGTATAATGCTGCTCTTCTGCCTCTGCATTTCCCCAATTATTGGTCTGCAATCTAAACAACACAATACTGTTTCGGTAACACATCTCAATGTCTTCTCTAAGGCTAAAAAAACTCAGCTGTGGATGTTTAACTAGACCTGGAGTTAACATACAAACAACCAGATTCATAATGTGGTCAACAGAACTGAATTAAGAAAGCCTGAAATTACTGAACACCAATTGAGTTTAAAAATGAGAACTGCAATTACATTTTTTTGGTAACACTTTACATGAAGGGGTGTGCATAAGACTGACATGAATTTGACCAATGACAAAACCAACCACCTGACGGTTTAATGAATGTTAACCAATAAAGCTAGGTGGTTTCTTAAGTTTGATAATTAATCTGCTGTGTCATGTTTATGACAGGTTGTGTTGTCTTAGTAATGCCTGGTTTAGATCACACGATTTTTTTTTGTCTGTTACGATAGTCACTGTCAGATTACGCGATTTTTTTTGTCTGTTACGATAGTCACTGTCAGATTACGTGATTTTTTTGTCTTTTACGATAGTCACTGTCAGATTACGTGATTTTTTTGTCTGTTACGATAGTCACTGTCAGATTACGTGATTTTTTTTGTCTGTTACGATAGTCACTGTCAGATTACGCGATTTTTTTGTCTGTTACGATAGTCACTGTCAGATTACGTGATTTTTTTTTGTCTGTTACGATAGTCACTGTCAGATTACGCGATTTTTTTGTCTGTTACGATAATCACTGTCAGATTACGTGATTTTTTTTTGTCTGTTACGATAGTCACTGTCAGATTACGCGATTTTTTTTGTCTGTTACGATAGTCACTGTCAGATTACGTGATTTTTTTGTCTGTTACGATAGTCACTGTCAGATTATGCGATTTTTTTGTCTGTTACGATAGTCAGTTAGATTACGCGATTCTTTTTGTCTGTTACGATAGTCACTGTCAGATTATGCGATTTTTTTGTCTGTTACGATAGTCACTGTCAGATTATGCGATTTTTTTGTCTGTTACGATAGTCACTGTCAGATTACGCGATTTTTTTGTCTGTTACGATAGTCACTGTCAGATTACGTGATTTTTTTGTCTGTTACGATAGTCACTGTCAGATTACGCGATTTTTTTGTCTGTTACGATAGTCACTGTCAGATTATGCGATTTTTTTGTCTGTTACGATAGTCACTGTCAGATTATGCGATTTTTTTGTCTGTTACGATAGTCACTGTCAGATTATGCGATTTTTTTGTCTTTTACGATAGTCACTGTCAGATTACGTGTTTTTTTGTCTTTTACGATAGTCACTGTCAGATTAGGCGATTTTTTTTGTCTGTTACGATAGTCACTGTCAGATTATGCGATTTTTTTGTCTGTTGTGATAGTCACTGTCAGATTACGTGATTTTTTTGTCTGTTACGATGGACACTATGGCAGATTACGCGATTTTTTTGTCTGTTGCGATAGTCACTGTCAGATTACGCGATTTTTTTGTCTGTTGTGATAGTCACTGTCAGATTATGCGATTTTTTTGTTTGTTACGATAGTCACTGTCAGATTACGCGATTTTTTTGTCTGTTGTGATAGTCACTGTCAGATTATGCGATTTTTTTTGTCTGTTACGATAGTCACTGTCAGATTACGCGATTTTTTTTGTCTGTTGTGATAGTCACTGTCAGATTATGCGATTTTTTTTGTTTGTTACGATAGTCACTGTCAGATTACGCGATTTTTTTGTCTGTTGTGATAGTCACTGTCAGATTATGCGATTTTTTTTGTTTGTTACGATAGTCACTGTCAGATTACATGATTTTTTTTGTCTGTTACGATAGTCACTGTCAGATTACACAATTTTTTTTGTCTGTTACGATAGTCACTGTCAGATTACGCGATTTTTTTGTCTGTTACAATAGTCACTGTTAGATTACGCGATTTTTTTTGTCTGTTACGATAGTCACTGTCAGATTACGCGATTTTTTTTGTCTGTTACGATAGTCACTGTCAGATTACGCGATTTTTTTGTCTGTTACGATAGTCACTGTCAGATTACGCGATTTTTTTGTCTGTTACGATAGTCACTGTCAGATTACGCGATTTTTTTGTCTGTTACGATAGTCACTGTCAGATTACACAATTTTTTTTGTCTGTTACGATAGTCACTGTCAGATTACGTGATTTTTTTTGTCTGTTACGATAGTCACTGTCAGATTACACAATTTTTTTGTCTGTTGCGATAGTCACCGTGTCCGATTACGCGATTTTTTTGACTCCTAAAATCTTGTGTCGTGGACAAGACGCATGTCAGACTACACGTTGCTTCCTGACCAGTTTTTAACGGCGCGCGTGATGTCATCGAGAAGGCGAAACTAGTAGCGAGTGACTTCCGGAAACGAACATAAACAAACAATGGATGAAGCGGTGAGTGTTGTATTGGCTGTCCTGTGTTCAGAAAAAAAGTAAAAAAAAGAAAGAAAACCCGACAATGGACACGTTCCTGGATCGCTCGAAGAGGAAAGTATGGGCTGTCAATCCTCCAAAGAGAACTTGAGGTAAAATATTGTTTTCTTATATATTTTTACTTTTAGTTTTAACGTTAGCGTTAGCACCATTGCCATTTTTGAAAGTTGTGTACGGAAAAGCTTCTGTGCTCTTATTGGTCAACCTCATACATGTGACGGAACCGTCGTGGACGACCGTTAAAAAATTAAACATGCTAGTCTTATTGTCGTGAAGCATCGCAGACGCGACGTAGGTTGTCGCCACTATGACGCACTAAAAGAGATGATACGATCGAATCTTGTGTCCCGACGGCCATTGTCGTTTACGTTTACCCTACGTCAAACGGATCGTGCCACAATCGTGCTAAAATCGGGTAATCTGAACCAGGCATTAGTCAAGACACTGACAGGTTATGATATATTGGTATATGTCATAACAAAGACGTCTCAAACAATGTCATATTTGCGTTCAAAATGTCATAACTGAGCGAATGACACTTAATGACAATTGTCACATAAAACTTTCTTCATAACATATGTCATGTTAGTCTTATGCACACCCCTTTCAAGTAAAGTGTTACCCATTTTTTTGTGTAATGAGATTCACAGAAATGAACACATTTTTACACACAGACAGCAGGACAGGTCTGTATTTAGATATTCTCAAACAAAACTGAAAAGCAGGAAGAGAACGAACACAGTCACTCCCATTCCAATTAACAGCTCCTCTCTTCCCACAAAAAGGTGTGGGACTATTCAGATCCTAATCCAAACCATAATGAGCTGGATCACGTACGATACGCCACACAAATCATGTTCCTCACTTCTGGGATTGACTTCTCTCAACAATATTGGCCAAATGAAGGTTTCTTAACATAGTTCTTAAGTTAGTTTCTCCAAGCGCTTTATAAATAAACTGTGGATGCACATGTATGATGTGTTAGGACTCGAACAGCACATGCCCAGGAGAAGCGGTTGTCCGGGACTGTATTGTGACTCGTGAGCATCAAGGCGGCTTCAACTCGAATCAGCGGCACACAGGATTGTACGGTTGGTGTTTAGTGAGTCAGGCCGCGACCCAGAATGCCCTTGCACCAGTCTTTCCCCATTAACAGCAGAGAACGACCATGAAAGCCGACCCCAGGGCGACCTCACACCAACCAGCACACAGAAAGTTCAATCCGGCAGCCGGCTCTGGGATTATCAGCGTTTTAAAGGAATATTCTGCTTCTGTGTTTAACCCTCTCGCGGAGTCGCACTTGTTATCTTCGCGGTCAAAGGTCACCGAAGAACACCAGAGGGTTCAAACAAACACATACAGTAATTCACAAAAAAACTGGAAGCCTGGCAAGGTCGAATCACGTGGTTTTGAACGTACAATCATGAGAAATATACGTACTGAGTGCAAACGCTTCTGGCTACAAGCTCACTTTCACGTTTTGCATTTTAAAATATGTCAGAATGTGATTCATAATGTGCCGGAAGGGAGGATTAGCATATACTGTCTTCTTCTACAGTGGGTTTTCTCCTGCAGGTCAATTACTCACAAAGCTTCAGTACTGAGCGTTGCAGGAAAACATTTTAAAGGGATACTCCACTTTTTTTTTTTTTTCCCCCAGAGTTTTATACCGTTTTATAATCCATTCGGCCGATTTTCTGATATTTAGAAGAGTATCCGTAACCAGACAGTTTCTGGTCCCATTGACTTCCATGGTATATATTTTTTCCCACTATGGAAGTCAATGGGACCAGAAACTAGAGCCAGACCGATATATCGGTTGGTATTAAGCATTTTCCATAATATCGGTATCGGCAGTTATAATGGCCGATAAATGAATATTTCAAAAATAAAATAAAAACGGACGAAACACGCTTTAATCATCTCTCCTCGGCCTGTTATATTGAAAATGTATGTTTTACAATTTGCAGTATGATGTTATCTATTGCTAAATTATGGCTCATCATCAGTGGTGGAATGTAACGAAGTACAAATACTTTGTTACTTTACTTAAGGACATTTTTCACGTATCTTTACTTTACTTAAGTAGAATACTTTACTTCGTTACATTTTGCAGCAATTATTATACTTTCTACTCCACTACATTTCTGTTACATTTTCATTACATTTTCTGATCAGTTTTTCCTCCGCCAAAACGTAATCTGACCGTCCGTTCGTTGCACGTTTGTCTCACCAGTGACGTTTGGTTGCCATAGATACATCAACTAAATGTGTCTCGCACGCAGTGTGTTTATCGTGCAATTTATACGCGAAAATTTGTTTTTACGTGCATAGGAAACACACCGTGTGTAATATACGTTAGGATTATGGCAAGCCAAAGAGGTTCAGAATTACACCATAAATTAATCGTGTTTACTGCCAAACATAGTTATTAACATATAGTAAGCATTATATTGCCTAATTGCAAGCTTGTTTCAGAAATGGCGACAACAATTTTTTTCCATCATTATTGAACATCATTATATGAGTATTAGGTGGAATGAGTTAGAATTAAATGTTTTATTAATCATTAGAAAATAGTCATTAAGAAAATCAATTGTTATGCAAGTACTTTTACTTTTAATACTTAAAGTACATTTAAAATCAGGTACTTCTTACTCAAGTATGGTTGTCATTGTGCTACTTCTACTTTTACTAAAGTAAATTTTTATCTGGTTATTTGTACTTTTACTTAAGTACTGAGATTCAGTACTTATTCCACCACTGCTCATCATAGACTAGCTAACCACAAAGCTAGCTAATGGCGCTATCATCAGTGGAAGACCGCTAACGTTAACATTAATGAGTTTGGAAACCACAATAAACTTTTTTTGCCTAAATAAAGTAATGATTACTGTATTTATAACTAGCATATCTCTAGTTACAGTCCCTGCATTGTAAAATGTAAGTTATACTCGCGAGGAGTGAACATTTAGACATAGAGAAAAAGTATCAAACGTATCTTGTGCAGAAAAGTTAGCTTTTCTTTTACACGTGTGTGAAATCCAACAATATTTGATAGAAAAAAAAAAAATATCGGCAGGTATATCGGTTTTTAAAATCGGTATCGGCCTTCAAAATCGTTTAGCGGTCGGGCTCTACCAGAAACAGTCCAAGAAATGGATGTGACGAAACTAGCCACAAATTATTGTTTACACGGCCCACAGGAATTGCATCACTAACGCATAACCAGACGCTCATCCATCTAGAAAAGCAGCTCCACCTCTTTGTGTATTTGTGCAGTTTGTGAGATGTGCTGTCATTGATGTCAGAGCTGTAATTAGGAGGAGTCGACAGCTGGTGAGGGAGACCGTAATCATCCGTGACTCGCTGCACATTTAACACTTTTGTTTTGGGTTAGTTAGCACATGACATTTGGAAAGCGAGCCGGACCACCTCCTAAACATACAGAGTCAGCATTAACGCCAGCATGATGAAATACCACGGCAAGACTCAGCAATAGTGTGAAATAAAACCTGTTAAATGACACCAAGAAGTGAGACATCTCTAATGATGTTGGGTTTGGGTTTCTGAAGCGCTCGAGCACTTCTGAGGGAACATTGGGCCGTGTGACAAGCAAACGCACTTCATCTGGACTGTGAATGCTGATCGCAGGCCTCAAAGAGAAAAACGAAATGACTTAAATCAATATGAAATGACATTCCAAACCCATTTGACCTCTGCAATCTGACATATTTCAGAGTGAAACGCACTATTCAACAAGAGAAAATTGAAGGCCAAGACTTAATTTAATCCACTGGGACCTGATAAGACTGTGAAAACTGGCTCTATATGGCTGGCTTTATATTAACTGAACACCAAAATCAGCATATTACAGTGATTTGTGAAGGATCATGTGACACTGAAGACTGGAGAAATTCAGCTTTGATCACAGGAATAAATGACATCTTACAATATATTCACATAGGAAACACTTATTTAAAATTCTAATAATGTCAGATTTTTTGCTATATTTTTTGCCTTGGTGAGACGCTTTCAAAAAGATTGAAAAAAATCTTAATTTTTTTATACTGTTGAATGTTAGTGTATTTTGAATGGGGAAGACATTCACAAAAAATGCTTTGATTAATTAATAAATTAAATATTAGCAGATTCTGCACAAAACGGTGTATTTACACAAACATAAACTTACACAGCACAGTGAGTAAACATAATAAGTAGGGTTGGGTATCGAGAATCAAGTATCGATTGGAACCTGGACTAACTTTTCGTTTTTCCCGGAATCGTTCAAAAGTTCAAATTTCGATTCCTAGTTTCGATATTCACAGTCCGCCGAGCGGAAGAAGAAACCGCTGAACAACACCAACGAAGAAGCGTCTACCGGAAGTGTTGGTATAACCGCGCGAGTCGAACATGAGTACCTTACGTCGCGATCCAAAGTGTGGCTTCACTTTTCTAAAAATAACGAAATCTCGGCAAAATGCAAAATTTGTGACAGAAGGAGTATTTCCTTCAGAAAGACCGTTGGTTAGCAAGGTTAGCTAAACTTTTTTGACCCTGCCTCTTAAAAGAATCGGAATCGAGAATCGTTAGGAACCGGAATCGAAAAAAGGAATCGGAATCAGAATCGTTCAAATTCAAACGATACCCAACCCTAATAATAAGCAACCCGCCACATTGGCCAGTGATTTGACAGTGCATTTTTATTCACATTTGGCAGGTGTTAATTTCAAACGCTGATAAGTATCAAGATCAATGTTTATAATGAGAGCTTTTCAAGGCCAGTCTTTTGACAGTTTAGGGACACCATAGCTGTGCTCCAAACCTAAAGCAGTCTAGAAACGAAGCCTGGTAAGTGACTGATTTGGGACGCTCTACAAAGGCTGTGAATCATAACACAAATATCACACAGGAGACTGGAGTTATCATTGGATACAATTGATCAGGGCTATTTAAATAAAGGTCTAAGAGGTGCGGTCTCTATGTTCCCTTCACAGCAGAGCTTATACTGTATGTTTCTATTGGGGCAACCATAGCACATTGTGAAAGAAAAAATCCTAAACACTCAAAATGCATTGAGCCCAGAGAGCCAAAGCATTGAATGTCTAAGAATTCTTACCAATATTTACCAAAAAATTAAAGATTTCTTCTAACTGGATATTAATACTGCCCTACAAAGCAAAAAGGCAGTAACTACGCAGAGTGCAGAACTGACAAAAATGACTTTTACTAGGGCTTTTTGCAGTTACTGTACAAACGACTACCATTTTTCTCTAAAACGACACGCATTTAAGATAAGATGTTTTGTCACATAACAAAGGATGCCTTGAATGTCATGAAAATTGTAATAATTAATGCTTTACCAAAACTGCAGTTACTGCCTTTTTGCTTTGTAGGGCAGAATACTAATACAGTGATGTGAATAAGTTTGGACACCCATGATAAAGTTGCCTAAAAAGAGGAATAAAAAATCATCTTTTGGAAATTGATCTTAATGCCTTAATTAGAAAAATGAGGAAAACTCCAACCTTTAAGGACACAAATTTTCTTTGTGAATGAATAATGTGTCGTAAATAAATAAATGTTTTTCCTTAAAATACAGGGTGCATAAGTCAGGACACCCCTATGTTAAATTTCCATAGAGTCAGGCAGATTTTTATTTTTAAAAGCCAGTTATTTCATGGATCCAGGATAATATGCATCTTAATAAAGTTCCCTTGACCTTTGGGATTAAAATATCCCCACATCATCATACACTTTCCACCACACCTAGGGTACTTTCCATAAGATCATCTTTCAATGCAAATCAAACCAGCTATTAGGCTAACTGAAGTAAAACCATGCCGATCTCTAGGTGTGGTGAAGGTGTGTGATGATGTGGGGATATTTTAATAGGGAACTTTATCAGGATGTATATTATCCTGGATCCATGAAATAACTGGCTTTTAAAAATAAAAATCTGCCTGACTCTATGGGAATTTAACATAGGGGTGTCCTGACTTATGCACCCTGTATTTTAAGGAAAAACATTTATTTATTTATGATGCATTATTCATTCACAAAGAAAATTGGTGTCCTTAAAGGTTGGAGTTTTCCTCATTTTTCTAATTAAGGCATTAAGATCAACATCCAAAAGATGATTTTTTATTCCTCTTTTTAGGCAACTTTAGCATGGGTGTCCAAACTTATTCACATCACTGTATGGAAACATAAATAGCGTTTTGGCGCTGTGGCGTGAGATCGCTCTGGCTCAGCTCAAGAGAAGCAGCAGCGCTGATCTCTCTTCCGGCTTAATAATACCAGTCACAGCGCCAAATAAACATGAACGAGCATCTGAAAGTGTGTTAAAAGATAGAGTACGAGGCTCAATGTTCACACTTTTGGGGGAGATAAACCTACGAATGGCATTTTAATAGTAGTCATCGAGACAAATGCAATGATTAGATATGATTTTTTGATATCAGGATGTGAAGAGAGCTTCAACTAGTCACAAAAAGTGTTTTGTGAAAAACAGTGCCTATCCTAGCTTTAATGAGAAAGTCAGTAGTTGATAATTAGTCATTTGTCTCATGCGTAGTTAATTCTGATTGTCTTGTAATGAAGATAAAGGATTTGAAACTGTGACCCCTGCAGGCCCAGGCAGAAAGAGCCCTGCTATGAGCCTAATCAGGACACCGGAGTTAATCACATACTGATTATTTCTGTCTTTTATTACTGCTGGAAACTGTGTTTTCAGCATTTGATGATTTGATTGAGATAATCAACACAGACTAACAAAAGTTGGTGCATTTGACAGACAGCTTGATTGACAGCAGCACACAACCATTTGCTTTTAAACATTCAACCCTTAGAAATACACCATTACAATCACAGTTTCTGCCATGCATATCCCAATACTATCAAAATACTAAAAAAAAAAAAAAGATATCCTGTTAAGATTTCCCATTTATACAAAAATAATCAGTGTGTGCTATATACAATATCGCCTATGATAATATAGTAATTGCTGTTTAGATAATGTGGATGCTTACATTATTGACTTCAAAAAACCATCTTGATATTGCTCGCTCTCACTGTGTGAAGCAGATCACTGTCAGAATGAGACGAAATTCAATATATGAGGGAAAACATCCCATGTATGAGTTTTTGTCATATATTTCTATTAGTGCTGTCAAACGATTAAAATATTTAATCATGATTAATATAATCACATTAATGTCATAGTTAACTCGCGATTAAGCGCACATTTTTATCTATTCTAAATGTCTCTTGGTTTCTTTTTTCTCAAAACACACAGATCACTTTGGTCTTTGTCAGTGGGACCATTTGGCAACTTTTAAAAAGTAAACTTTCCATTCAGAATCTTATTGGCATCCATTTCGGCATCTCGCGCTCGTCATCCACTCAAAACGTAACGTTAACCTACTATTTGGCCGGCTTGCAAGCCCAAACGAGTGTGTGTGGCGTCTCTGTTGTTTTGTTTCCGGTCTAGTTAGATCTGCTTGCGCTTTGGTCGACGAAACGACGAAATGACGAAATGACGAAACGACGAAACGACGAAACGACGAAATGACGAAACGTCCTCGCGCAACGCAAGACGTTGAAAGTAATGTTTTAATAGTGCAGCGTCCTGTTGCAAAAGCATGTGAAAAAACCACAAAGTTTGCTAGGCCAAAAAAGACTGTTAATCGCGTTAAAATGGGTTCGCGTTAACGCCGTTAATAACGCGTTTAACTGACAGCCCTGATTTCTATACGATAAAGTTTAGTAATATCACACAAGCAAGAGCACGGATTTTCAACAATATCAGCACATTTGCAAATGTGTTATTGATTTTATGAATTAGTTGTTCATTAGTTGTTAGCTGTTCAATTAGTCAATAAGGTCCCTGTACTCTGCTAAGGGGTAATTAAATGTAACAAATCATGAAACAAAGTATCATTTTCATTTACAGTATTTGAAAATTAAACATCATTTTACCAAACTTTGATAATTGCCGTAATCCTTTAAACATTTTACAAAAATCAGCTGTCACATTTATAATATATATTACATCAGCATATGAGAGTCAATTCGGACAACTACAGGGAATCGACTCATTAAACAGCTCATCTCATGCCAAAATCAGTCAAGAATGTAAAATTATTGAAAATATTCAAATCAGGGATGTCAGAATCAGAATGAGTAGTTTGTGCATAAAGAAATATAAACGTACAACATGTTGAGAGATGTTCACTAACCAATGATGTGAAGGGTCCTTGTTTTTTTACAAATACTATTTCATGTTTTATTCAATGCGTTTCTTTGTAATTATTAGCAAAATTTACTAGCAATTCTTGAGTGAAAATTGTTTCTACACCATTTTTTTTAAAGCTTGTCCGCAACAGACTTAAACCAGCCAACATACCAGTGTGACGGAGGCCAGCTAGTAAGATCTGTGCAGGTAAACCTCACTCCCCTGATCTCAAGAGGTGCACTCTGCAGAGCCTGCAGTCTTTCGTGTCCTTCTTAGCATGCCAGAAATGGCGGTTTGAATCCTGCTCGGGGCAATGAGAGTAGAACCTTACGAGAGTAGAATGAGAGTAGTTGTTCTTTAGATAAAAAACAATTTAGTTTTCATCACTGTCACATTTTAAATAAGTATAACCTGTTTAACTGGGAAAATCTTATCAAATTTAAAAATGTTTGTTTAGTTTATAGGATTATGTATGGTTTGGCTCCACCTCCTTTGGCAGATTTTATTAAATCTAAATCTGTTGAAAACATAATTACAAGAGGTGCAATTAGAGCGGACTGTATAATTCCACGTAGGAAAACATCGTTCGGTCAAGCTGTTTTCTCATACAAAGCTTCACATCAGTGGAATACAGTACCTCAACCAATTAGAGAGTGCTCATCATTTAACTCTTTTAAGCTTAATTTTAAGAAATGGCTTCTACATAACCAACACTGTGAACATTAACGCTGCTCCTCTATTATTATTATTATTACTAACCTTATTATTAATTTTATTATAGACCTATTTATTCATATTTAATTAAAATATTTTAATTTCTTTTTTTGTTTAATTGTGTCTGTATATATATATATATATATATATATATATATTGTCTTTTTGTATACTTCTAATTTTATGACTGTTGTATTGCTGTAATGTTTAACTCTTTTTTTTCTCTAGTTAAGAGCCTAATAACATCTGGCAAAGGGACTACCAATGAAAACTAGCCTTTGGGCTAATTTTGGTTCATTTACATTTAAGAATGTTTATTAATGTAAACTGTCCCTTATTTAAAAAAACAAATAAATAAAAAAAAAACGGAGGGGTTATATTGGTGCCGTGACCCGGGTGGTGTGAGTGTAACGGAGGCCAGCTAGTAAAGAGCTGTGACGGTAAACCTCACTCCCCTGATCTCAAGAGAGGTGCGCTGGCGACTAATGCTAGAGGCTGCGGTCTTGCCCATATTCTATGCTGGAAATACCGAAATATCGAATCCCGCTCGCCGTGGTGCAATCAGAACTGAATCGTTATCGAACGAGTCCCAGAAAATGTTACGATTTCTCACAATCTGTTACTCCTCAAGGTCTCTTCATACTCGCACAGAACGACTGTGAGAGACCTGAGCTTTTATCTGCTCGAGCTCTCGGGGTGATATGAGGAAGTGAAGGGTCGATTATGGATACAGCCGCGGATCTAGGCCGCTTGAGATTTGATAGGAACAGTTCAGGTTCAGAGATAAGGAGTGTGGACACACACGCAGCCAGAAACAGGAATAATATCACCCAGCTGCCCTTTCACCAACACAAAACGAGCCAGGAGAGACATAAATCTACAAACTTTAAAACACTTTAAAAGGTGAGGTTTTTTTTAGCGCTGGTGACATTTTGAGTTCAAATCTCCGGCTATTTAAGATATAGTAAATAGTAAAATGGAGGATTCGTTTCTGATACTGAATGGGTTTATTTTGCAGCTGACAGTGGCAATAATGCATTCAAAAGAACAGTGTTTACAAGATTAGCTGTTTAATCCTGTCAAATATGTTCAGGTACAAGCAGTAATTCTCCAACATGTGATGCATAAATTTACTATTTACGTATTTGAATTGCATGTTAATACAGTCTGTCTGGTTTTAGACATATTAGGAATGCATTGACTCATGATGCTGCAAAAATTTACCTGGAGGCAATGATAATTCCTCATATTAATTACTGTATTTCTTGTTGGTCACAGGCGAGTGAAACGGCAGTAAAACCTTCAAAATCTTTATATAATCAAGCTGTTAAAGTTTTAGACAAACTGTCTGGTTCTTAGAAAATACAGTATGTTAAACTTTGATAATTTAATTGTGTATGCCAATGTGCGATTAGTTTTTTAAAATTTTGAATAATATTGCGCCTCCTCCCCTAAAAACATCTGTACAGTTTTGCTCTGAAAAGATGACTAGGAGTACCAGGTCCACAAGTTGCAATGATCTCATTCAAGGGCATTAAAGATTGGAACAAACTCCCAAAGGCTCTAAAACTCCCAGTTGAGCCAGCATAGATAATTATGTATGTAAATATGACTTTTATTGAGGTTTTATTGATGGTTGAAATAGATAATGGATGAATGAATTAATTGATAGTTGTATTTGAGTGACTAATTATAACATTTTATATTGTATATTTTGTATTGTAATTCACCTGCTCGGGGACTGCATGATGGAAACTAGCTTAAGATAAATCTGGTGCAAAGCATCTTTAACTAATGTTTTTTGCACATTGTCCCTGTTGAAATAAATAAATAAATGAAAATGAAAATTACATTTCCATGCATTTGGATTACAGTTAGAACATAAAGAAACGGATTAATTTGATGTGACGCATATTTGTCCATCCTAAATCATTGAAACGGGTAAAGAAAATGGGTAAGAGGTTAAAAATATGGATGAGATGCCCTCAAAAAAAAAAAAAATCATAACATAGTTTATTATTAACTATTTGAATCTATTAAACTAGTTTAAATCTATTTAATTTTATTTAAATAATGATATTTTCCAAACGCACTTATTCAAATAGCTTAGAAGCAGTATTGATGTTCATTGTAAAAAAAAAAACACATTTATTCAGTTAAAGTATATCTAGTTCAGTCATTAAAACTCTAGAGGGCGCCATGACATGCAATCTGCAAATTCACATCATTACCGCGTGACACAAGCTGATTGGCTTGTCCTGATCTCCTGTTGAGCGATGAGATGCTCGCTCATCATTTAAATAGTCTGGTTCAGTGTTTGCTGTAAGCGACCCTCCACCTCCCCAGCTCCACCTGCTGGATCTGCTACGGGATTTATGTGGATCTAGTCTGGCAAAACCAAATACATTAACATTGACATATTCAATAACATGCTAAAATTATTCAGAGTTGTCATGATTGAAATATGGTTACAATTAGTTAAAATGTATGCGATTTCATTCATGTACGATGGAGAAAAACTGCATCATATTGCATACTACATCAAACAAGTTTATTTGTTTGTTAAAATGGTGTGTGGAAACGTTATATGCAATTCAAAGGTATGAATATTTCGAGTCCAGCATGTATGCAATATATAAAACATCTTGTTCAAATTGTACAGCCCGTATAAGTACTATTTTGTTGTGTTCTGCTCTGGCAGTATTTGTGTCTAATGGAGCTGAATGTCCACAGTGTTGCAGTATAACAAGTAAAACCCGACACATGGAAAATGGACCCTCAGATTTAGAGTCTTGGCAGCGCAGCAGGAAAGCTTTTAGCCACAGTATCAATCAAATCCCAGATCACTCATATTTATGAGGATTTGAGCACTTCACTTCACAGAACCGCATGTCTCTGGATGTTTCCTCATCTCTCACCAGCACACATGAGAGCAAGTCAACACACATTACTAAAACTTCACGAATGCACGTTTGACACTTTAATCAAACAACTGGTAGATAATGTTGCACTAAACTTGACAGATAACTGACCACCTCATACGATTGTGCCAGTAGTTTTGATATACCAGAACTTGTTGGATTCAAGGATGATATATATATGAAGAGTTCAGATGCAAAAGCCTCTAAGTGCCATTTGAAATTTTCTTCTAAAATGACAATTTTTATCAAGCTTATATATTGAAGTTCAGTGATTTCACTTAAATGACAATTAATAGGTAATCTTCATTGCCATTTAAGTGAAATCACTGAACTTAAATATACAAGCTTGATAAAAATGATCATTTTAGAAGGAAATTTCAAATGGCACTTAGAGGCTTTTGCATCTGAACTCTTCATATGTACCATATGGTTGTAGTAAACTTGACTAATGCTGTTGTAGAAAACCACCAGTAAACCTAAATTATACGAGACAACTAAACTGAACACATACTGTTGAAACAAACCTGGCAGATACAGTAACAGTAAACTTACTAATATCAGTCCCTCCAGAAAAATGCGATTATGCGATTGCTGAATTCAATGCAAAATCAACCAAAGTCCGCATATTTATGCGAGGGCCGTATTTTTTAAATACGCCGCACTTTCGCCGCATAAATTGCAGATTTCCGTGCAAAATATGCGGGGTTTGCATAATTTCATAATCCTCGCATTTTCGTTGCAAAAAAAGTCGCATGTATCTTAGCAGAAAGTTGAAAAATGTTGCGTTTGCTTCACACAAGAGCAGCCATTTCCCCCTGTTTCCATGGGAACGTTATGAAGTGACGCAATTACGCGACGCCAGACAGACTCACGGAGGCGATTGATTAATTCATAGATTCTATCCAGTGAAAAGTTTCCTAAAAAAGTTTAAATCTGACATTGACATAAAATGTGATTTTTGTAATGAACATGATGAAACTACTGTACACTTATTTTGGGAGTGTAATTACACCAGACTGTTTTGGAAGAGCTTTTGTAGGTATGTTATAGATTTTGTATACCCTCATTTTTTCTTTATATTGGAAGTATGTTTTATTTGGTTTTATTAATATGAAGAAAAATTTTGAGAAAGAATCTTACTTTATAAATCTATTACTCCTTCTAGCAAAATTTCATATTCATAAGTGTTAATTCTCCAAGCATAAGCCATTATTCAAAGTCTTTCTTATCGAATTTCACCAATACCTCCAAACGCTTTCTACTTCTGAGAAGTCCAAAGCTAAAGATTGACATCTCACAAATCGAACTCGTATAACCGTCTGTCGAACGTTCTACCGTCACATCGTTACTTAATAAACAACATAAGATAAAAGAAGTAGCATCAAACAGACATGGGGTGTTCGAGGCGCACATATAACACTGCAGAGAGCTCTTAAAGGGGCCACACCTTATTTACACTCGTTACAGTCTGAAATAAAACAAGATGAGAAATTAAATATTCCCAGCACTTTCTATGATGTAGTATGCTTGCTTATCAAAGGAAGTAATAAGAAATGACTCTTACATTAACAGCATGTTGGGGAAATCACTTTTTATTTTCTTTTTCATCAAGTTCCCTCAATTTTTGCAAATTCCAGCAATTTCATCGCATAAAATTGCATAAATATCCCGCATATTCCATCGCATTTTTAAAGAAAACGGGCCGCGTAATCAATCAATTTTTGCCCGCAACAATCACAAAAAAACTCCGCGTTTTTCTGGAAGGACTGAATACTATTATGGTAAATGTTATATATAAATCGCACATTTTTTCACAAATTTTTGGAAATTACCACCACAAAATCAGTCATTTTGATCGCAAAAATCACAACAAAAAAAAATCGTGAAATCCTGGAGGGACTGACTATCAGTAAACCTACTCGCATACTGGAAAGATAATGCATCACTAAACTTAACAAAACGACGTTTTACAATAGTAGACTACTAGTGAAGGTCCTCAGCCACTAACTGTACCAGTAAAACCTGAATTACACTCTACTGGTAAATTACTAATAACTGTTACTGATATGGTAACAGTAAACTTGGCAAATGCTGTTGTAGAAACACGGGGAATTTTCACTGAAGTAAACGTCAATCCCAAAACCTCTATGTTTGTGAGAATGACCACTGGTTTGTGATTTTGCATGTCTCTGACATCTTTTAATGAGTTTCATTATGAATGCACATACATGACTTTGATGAGCAAGTAAGCCGCAAAATATTCTAGAGAATAAACCCACGAGCTTTTGCTATGAATAATACAATAAGCTGTTCTGGCTTGAAGCAGGTAATGAATACTTCATGATTGGTACGGGAAGTTACAAACGTCTGTCTGCTTAAACATCATCCTCTGGCAGCGGCTGTTGCTTTGAAGGCATTAGCCACGATCGCTGATATCACAGGATAAAGACGCCCTGCCGATCTATAAAAAGCTAATGCAACACGTTCTGCCAAAGTGAAAGCAACTCTAGATGTTGTATTGATGAAGACTATTGGATGGAGTGTAGTAGGAGGATGAATCATCATCTTAAAGTGGATCTGGAGTCCTCAGGGAAGCACTTGAGGACTTGACTCGTCACGTCAGCTGTAAATTTGCGTCAATTGGATCCTGCCGAAGTGACCTCACTCGAATCCTGATTGGTCAAACGCGGCGGCTGGATAAACAAACCAATCAAAAAGTCCCGGTGGTTTTATGTTTAACATAAATGCTATCCACCTTATTTATACAAGTTAATATGACTCTTTAGGGTCTAAGTAAAAAGTTTGCCTTATACTTTAATTAAAAAATTGTCTTAGTATTGTAAGAAAACAGCTCCGTCATTTAAGTGCATGTGTCTTTAAATGATAATGAGCTTTGCTGACTCCGCCCCTCTGTTCTTAGATGCGCTTTGACACAACGCACCTTGAGTGTTGCCTTGACAACAGTTGAGGGTATATTCCTACGCCCCATGATGCTTTGCGCAAATTATGGGTGTAACTTCCACTAAGCTGTAAACAATAAGCGAAAAGGCTCGCTTTATAAACGCAATACACTAAAAAAGTGTCACAATGAAATGACCGACCATTCAGAAACGTCCTGTTCGAGCCTAAATTGTCGAACTTCTTCGGGGCCGTCATCTTGTTTAGGGTCCGATTCCGGTTTAAAGTCTCAGATGAGACTCCCGCTGCCATTCTCTCGCCAAAATATACCCTCAACTGTTGTCAAGGCAACACTCAACGTGCGTTGTGTCAAAGCGCATCAAAGAACAGAGGGGGCGGAGTCAGCAAAGCTCATTATCATTTAAAGACACATGCACTTAAGTGACGGAGCTGTTTTTGACCAGGTAAAATTAGTGTTTTCTTACAATACTAATAATTTTTTTTAAATTAAAGTATATGACAAACTTTTTATTTAGACCCTAAAGAATCAAATTAATGACCCCTCTAAAAAAGTGACATTAATCTACTCACTCTTTAACCATCGAACATTAAAAGGAAATTTAAAAGCGTAAAAGCATCAACAAGGAACTTCAACAGACCAAATAACCCCCAAAGCGCGAGTCTTTCCACAGCAATAGACGAATCCGACGAGCGTTCTGTGTAGGCTGCCATCTTGTGGCGACGCCATTACTGAGCCGTTACACCGGCATAGACATATGTACCGGTATGTAAACAAACCTCGGTGATAACGCGAAAGCACCCTCGATGACAGCTACAGCCAGGCAGAATGACTTGTTGGGTTGATGATGTTAGACAGCGGCCTCCAGTCACAGATGAAGGTACAAACGATCTTACAGATTATTTATGAAAATAGCTTGGCAAGCTAGCTAGGCTAACGTTTGCTAACGAGGAAACTATAAAAAACATCTGTCCATTTGGCAACAATAAATAAATAAATGAATAAAATCAAATAAACAAATTCATGTTTGTCCTTTGTGTCCATTATTTATCTCATTTTCACATTGCAACAGGCAAGGGTAAGGTAACGTTACAGCTAGAAAGTATACATAATATCGACCAATTAGTGTTTTTAAACCATGGAAAGAGGTCGATATACCAGCAGGAGAACAATTATGTCACATAACGTTACATTTAGCTCAGGAAAGCCATTTAATGACCATAGCATGTTAATTGAACAGAAAAAATAGCAAGAGAGGAGATTTTGCTGATCACTATATCACATATTTATTATATTTTTTTACTTATGTCATTAAATAATTGTTATTATACGCGAATGTCCGCGTCTTGTACTCGCCCAGGAAATCTGTGTAAACCGTACGGCACCAGTTAGGGGCAGTCGACCCGGGGTGTTTTCTCTTCAAAATTGAAATTTTACTGCCACCATTGAAACAATTTATAATGGAAACTGTTTACCCACTCGACATTATACAAGGGCTAACGTTGCAACGACAGTCGTAAACCGCGGGCTGTTTATTCCAGTGGACGCAAGTTGCAACTAAAACAATAGGAGGCAATGGCGCAACGCTACCCAGAAACAGCTCAGTAATGGCGCCCCGCTTACTTCCGGTAGTTTCGCCGGATTCGTCTATAGAGTGCCGAAGTGATGATGACGTCACTTTGTAGGACAACTCGGAAGCTAGCGGCGCTCCCTCGATAAAAAAGCTACGCATTTTCCCCGTAGACATTTGGAAAATCCCAAAAAAATAAGATCTATGTTTAACAAAGAGTTGTGACCCTTACACGTTTAGTCTATCAAGATAATCTTTACAAGTAAATCCAAAATGTATACATTTTGAAGCTATATAAAGCAGGTTATAGCTGGTGTGTTGTATCTCATAGATCAAAACGTGAAGATATTTAGAGGCTTTGTTCACCACAGACCTTATTTCAGGTGATTTAGCAAAAAAACATTCAAAAATCCCATAGGCTTTAGAGCGAGGGAACCGGGAGTGCTAAAATGCTAACTCACTTCCGCGTTTTGGCCTACAGAGTGACGTCGTAACTTCAGCACTCAACAGACGGGTTAAATATCACATGTAATGTAACTTGTAACTTATGTTGCCTTAATCAAAAATGTTCGTTAACATCACACTACCACCTAACTTAACAAAATAGAGTCGTTTACACACACACCACCCATGCTAAAAGCTAAAACCGGAGAGGCACAGTTATAACTGGGACAATTCCCCTTGAGAAATCTGGTTCTTCATGCCATCGCTTGCTTCTTTCAGCAAACTTCTCAAATAACCAAGTTGCACCCTGTTGTTCATCTTTACGACAGACCCATGAACTCGTAGCACAAACTCTGTGGTCGGGCGATTAGTCCTGCAGTTAAAGGCGTGTAACGCATTAGAGATAATGAGGTGGTCAGATATGATGTCATGGCTCCATCTGCTACACACCACAGAAACCACAGCTCGAGCTTACTGGAAAACCTCAGACTGCTGTCTGCTCCTCTCTCGACTGCTGGAATGAGATTATGGATGACGGATCGCTTGTAGGACATATAGTACACGCTGTCAGGTTCAGTGCTGCCAAAAATCAACAACTGGTCATCGTTTACTCAATCTGATGTTTCTTTTCTTCCCTGGGAATTGAGCTATGGGGATATTTGGCTCTTCATAACATATAGCGTCATACTAATAGAAATACACTTTTAAAGGGGTAGTTCACTTTTGAAAAAACTTTTGCTGATAATTTCCTCACCCCCATGTCATCCAAGATGTCCACGTCTTTCTTTCTTCAGTCGAAAAGAAAATAAGGTTTTTGATGAAAACATTTCAGGATTTTTCTCCATATAATGGACTTCAATGGGGTCCAAACGGTTCAAGGTCGACACCAGACGATGAATAAGCGTCTTATCATGCGAAACGATCGCTTATTTCAAAACTTATTCCAAAAATGTAACTTTTCTAAGGACAAATGCTAGCCTTGCTCTATTCTGTGAGGCGCGTTTGTAACGTCACGTAATACGTAATTACGTTCAAAAGGTCACGGGCGACGTAGCCGGAAGTACAGAGTCAGTGTTTACAAGTTGAACGCATAGGTTGAACGTGCAAACTAACTCAAACGCCGTTTACAAAAAAAGGAATTAAAAGGTAAAACAACGATGTCGGACGATTTTGATTCTGTGCTTCCGGCTACGTCGCCCGTGACCTTTTGAACGTAATTACGTATTACGTGACGTTACAAACGCGCCTGAAAACATGGTCAAAACTTTTTTTTTTTTCCTAGCTGTTCCAAGTATTTTCTAAATTTATGGAGTGATCAAAGTAAAAACTAAAGGTAAATCTCAAATCAATGTTCAGATTTATGCTCTGGAATTTTGATTCTGTACTTCCGGCTACGTCGCCCGTGACCTTTTGAACGTAATTACGTATTACGTGACGTTACAAACGCGCCTCACAGAATAGAGCAAGGCTAGCATTTGTCCTTAGAAAAGTTACATTTTTGGATTAAGTTTTGAAATAACGGATCGTTTCGCATGATTAGACCCTTATTCATCGTCTGATATCGTTTAAAGACATTTGAAGCTGCACTGAAACTGTCTTTTCGACCTTGAACCGTTTGGACCCCATTGAAGTCCATTATATGGAGAAAAATCCTGGAATGTTTTCATCAAAAACCTTCATTTCTTTTCGACTGAAGAAAGAAAGACATGGACATCTCGGATGACATGGGGGCGAGTAAATTATCAGCAAAAGTTTGTAGATTTCAATTACAAATACATATCTTCTCCACTTATATACACCAAAACTTACAGTTTTATTCCCATCTAGATTCTGAAGGTTTTTACAGAGGGGTTTGTTCATATTTCAATTTTTGCCTGATATATTTAACATTTTATTCCTAAAAACATGGTCAAAACTTATTTTTTTTCCTAACCGTTCCAAGTATTTTCTAAATTTATGGAGTGATCAAAGTAAAAACTTAAGGTAAATCTAAACTCAATGTCTGGAATTATATGCAAAATAATGCATATTTAATTAGAAAAAGCATCATTTGCATTTTCAAAAATAACATTTAAGAAAACTTAAAATACTAAATAATGTTTGCACTTCTTAACGTAATCCAAAAACTGAGGAAGTACGGTGATATCTATTAGTTCATTTTTTTGTACCCTATTCACATGAAGTGTCCTGTGTTAAAATGACAATAAGCACCATAAAAGTATAATAAAATGTGCATTAGACTTGTGTTAACTATTCTTTGTTTAAGCTTTGTTTGATACATTTGACAGATGGGTTTAGTTGTGTTGCTAATATTAGCTATTATTGAATATGATGAGATATGAGAGCTTTACACTGCAAAAAATGAAATCTTGCCGAGTTAAATAATCTTAAAATAAAATTCTTCTAAGATAAATTAACTAGCCTAGAACTAAAAGCCAAAGATTATTTTGCTTGTTTTGAGAAAATTTTACTTAAATGTTCTTACTTAGAAAAAAAATGCCAATTTTGGTGATTTCTTTCATTTAATTAAGTATCTTTTTAAAGTGAATGGTATATTTTTAGTCTTTTGCATATACAGTAATTGTTTGATTGACTTTAATCCCTTGCTCAGAAAGAACAGCTCGATTTGTGTTGGATGGAGAACAAAACATGTATACACAACATGAGAAAGAGTGAAGGATGGATGGAATCAATGGGTTGACCACATTATTGATGTACTTCTGCTGTATCATGGGACGAGACCGTCTTCACTAACGGTGTGTGTGAAAGCATTCAGTGTTCATCATTCTGTCTGCATGACATGTATCAGTCCGTTATTTCAGGGGACCAGCCAGCAGATGTTACCGTTCACCGTGATCTGCGGCGCTTCGAGAGTCACAAAAACAAGTGATTGGGAACTGACACACTCACCAGATATGAAGTTTGTTCCAGTGTCAGTCATCTCAAAAGGGCATAGCTTGTCTTTTCAAGGGCTTCTGGGAAACTGCAGTAATGACACCTGTAGTCATGACAACAGAGAGAGAGAGAGAGAGAGAATGCTTGTATTATGATCCATAGAGAAATATATAAAACAGAGAAAATCAGATTCCATCATCAACATGAGAGAAGAGAAGGGTCCTGTTAATGTTATATCTCTATATTATAATTGTCTCATTCGTGTTTATTTTTATATTTTTTTTTACCAATGTATTTAACACAAATATCTATGGAAGGTTGTTTTCGCCACAGAATGAAAAATAAAAAAAGGTACTTGCAAATTTTTTTTCTCACAATTGCGAGTTATAAAGGCAATTCTGAAGTCAAAATTCAGAATTGTGAGATAAAAACTTTTCTGAGGGGGAAAAGTTAAGATAATATTATTTAAAGCTAATCTTTTTTTCTTTTCTTAGAACTGCCCTGATAACTCACAATTCTGAGAAGAGATGAGATCTAAACTCGCACTCATGTGTTATAAAGTCAGAATTGTGAGATGTAAAGTCGCAATTGTAAGAAAAAAGTTTCAATTGTCTTTTTTTTTCGCAATTGCGCATTTATTTCTCATAATGCAACTTTATTTCTAGGGCTGTATTCAACCAAAGAAATCCTTAGTCGACCAAAGTCGAGTCCTGCGCAACGATTAGTCGACTAAAAAAAAAAAAAAAACGTGATGTTTTGATTAAACATTTTTTAAACAATTGTCATTGAGCATTTATAAAACAACAACGAAAAACATCACAAATAAATAAAACTATAATAATAATACAATTCTTTGAAAATTAAGTGATTTTTTAACTGCAAAAAGTGAAGAGATCTGTCCTAGGTCCATAGTAACAGTCACAATCGCGCACCTGACCACACCACACGCTGCAAAAAATTATAACTGCTAGCCACATAATGAAAAATCCCAACAAAACCTCTCGTTTATACAGGCTTTATATTCTTCATTACTTTCAAAGCTATGGGTTAACTTTCGTCCTGACGATCAAGGCGTTTTAAACAACACACAAAAACCCAAATAACTTAAAAACAATCCTAATAAGAGGCTGTAGGACCGCGTATAGGTTTATTTTCGTTTTGTTGCGTTATTTAGGCTATTTTCGAATGTGTCAAGTGTACAAATAAAAACGAAAACATTAAGAAAACACAATCTATTGAGTCAGCATGATATAGCCGTTAAAAAGGCTGCTCACGTCTTTTGCGCGCTCAAGTTCGATTTCAAATATAGACGCGCGACTTGCGCGCTCATAATGGAGCAACGCGATCGCCTCCCTCCACAGTCTTGTCTTTGTTTTAAAATGCAGCCAGACAAAAGATTTATATTTCCTGGACATTTTGTCGACTAAAGCCAAAACAAGCAGCGTTCTAACTGAATGAATACAGCATCCCTTACCGAGCGCGAGCAGCAGCGCAGCCAGCCACAGGTGCGGTTCCCGAGTGTATTATGTGTGTGCGCTAAACTGTGGCGCAGTTACAAAAATAGCCTAAATTAAAGCATTTTAAAGTTGGGGACAAAACATATAGGCTAATTATATTTAGAATACAGTAATACATAATACATAATAAATACCTAGGAGTAAATCATTGAAAAATTCTTTCTATTGGTAAAAAAAAAAAAAAAAATGCAACTGGTCGACCAATAAGAATGTCAGTCGACCAAGACGGCATCGACCGATTAGTCGACTAAACGACTAAAGTGGACAGCCCTATTTATTTCTTAGAATTGTGACTTTATATCTCGCAATTGCGACTTTATTTCTCAGAATTGCAACTTTTGCGACTTTATATATCGCAATTATGACTTTATTTCTCAGAATTGCGACTTTATTTCTCAGAATTGCGACTTTATATCTCGCAATTGCGACTTCATTTCTCAGAATTGCGACTTTATATCTTGCAATTACGACTTTATTTCTCAGAATTGCGAATTTATATCTCACAATTACGACTTTATTTCTAAGAATTGCGACTTTATATCTTGCAATTGTGACTATTTCTCAGAATTGCGACTTTATTTCTCAGAATTGCGACTTTATATCTTGCAATTGCGACTTTATTTCTCAGAATTGCGACTTTACATATCGCAATTGCGACTTTATTTCTCAGAATTGCGACTTTATATCTCGCAATTGCGACTTTATTTCTCAGAATTACGACTTTATATCTCGCAATTACGACTTTATTTCTCAGAATTGCGACTTTATATCTCGCAATTACAACTTTATTTCTCAGAATTGCGACTTTATATCTCGCAATTACAACTTTATTTCTCAGAATTGCGACTTTAAATCTCGCAATTACGAATTTATTTCTCAGAATTGCGACGTTATATCACAATTGCGACTTTATTTCTCATAATTGCGACTTTATTTCTCACAATTCTGACTTCATATCTGGGAATTATGAGATAAAAAGTCGCAATTATTATTATGATTTTTTTTTATTCAGTGGCGGGAACAAGCTTCCACAAATATCTGAGAGCAGGTCACTGAAGCATAAGTGGACACTGAAAGAGCAGCAGACATCAGCAGTAATTATTAAGCAGTCGTGTTGTGACACATCACGGACTGTATTTATGAGCTTTTCCACACATTCATCATGCTGAAGTGTTTATATAACAACTAAAAATAATGCTAAGTGCAATAACTGGATCTCCAGAGAAACAGGCATCTCAACTCTATTCATATTTCATCAGCACAGAAGAGACCAAAGAGAATATCATGAAAAATGAACAACATTATGACAGTGAGTTTGAACCCCCGGCTTGTGTTCAGAAACACATCTTCATGGGTTATTGTGTTTGTGAAGTCAAACAGGAATAGTTACAATTAGCGATCATTTTGACTCGGTCCAGTAAACAAACACCCACATCACGCTAAACTCCACTCACTTTTCCTTCAGAAAGATCTAGTTATTATTCAAATCGTGACTGATTCGACTCAGTGAGAATCAATAACTGTTTTCTGATAGTGATCATGTCCTTCAGAGGCGCTCGAGCGCAAGACACCTGACAGAAAATCTCACAGCAATTTCTGTGCAACAAGAGGAAAAGTTGTTCTCTGTATCTCTCAGATTATACACATACAACATCTCATGCAGCCCATATTCCACATTTCTAAGCAACATTCACGTGCATTTGAAACAATTTTATTATTATTTTTATTTTTAAGATACAGGAATCTATTGTAGCAATAATATACCTTTCAAGAAGACGACAGTCCCAGAATGCATAGCAATAAAATGCATACTAAGCTATTTGAAGCAACAACGCAACAACATTTTTTTTTTACAAATAAATAAATTAATATAAAAAATAATAAATATATATATTAAATAAAAATATATTTATATATACACTGTATGTGTGTGTGCGTGGAAATTCTCTTCTGCTCACCAAAGCTGAATTTATATGATTTAAAAAATGATATAAAAAAGAAATATTGTGAAATATTATTAAAAATATTATATAATTTATTATTAACAATGTTGAAAACAGTTCTAAAAGACCCCTTTTGCACTGATGTTACAGTTACGGTCACAGATTCACTACATTATAAGGAGCTTAAATTATTATTAAATGTCATCTTGTGTTGTTGAGTGCAACAATCAATGGGAAATTAATATGCTGTATCTGGAATTTTTATTTCTAGAAGATATTTACATCATTAAAATTACACTGTAATGTCACTCTTTACATTGTCGTCTTCTCGGCGCTGGCTCGGCAGTCTTGTACATGACCATTCAGCACATCTAAAGATTTATATGCCCTCAGCTTTTCTTTACGGTCAGTTTCTCTATTGGATAGGTGTAGAAGTCAGGACACTCAACCAGAGGTAGCGCTACCGTAAAGATCGTCCATGCATTGAGTAAGCGTGTAGTACGGTTCAGCCAATCTGGTTCCATCCGTTAAAATTAACTTTTGCGAATAATAAACGCGGTCCTGGACACTGAGTGACCTTACACATTAAGATAAAATCGGATTTTCTCCAGTCATTGTAAAAAAACAAACTAAAAAAAACGTGCAAACTAGCGTTAGTGAAGCAGCCAGAGGGATCGTTCTGCCTCCACCTAAGCTCCGCCCACAAAAAACGTCACCATGTTTACCAACTGAAATGGGGTCTATAGAGAGCATATCGTGATCTCGGCTAATAGTGTAGTGTTCCATCAGATGGTCCCTTAGAAGACAGCTGCCCGTGTCTCGCGTGATGCTTTGCAGTGACCGTGTTTTGACCAAACGGCTCCTCTTTCTCTATTTTCTCATCTGGCACTCATTTGTAATTCAGTGCATATGCTGAAAGCATCCATGCAAAATTCATAAGTGTGGTTCTTCTCAAGTGATATGTTAAGTGTATTTACAGTACGCTTCACGCTGAATGTGTCGGAATCGCTCATCCCGAGTCTTAGAGGGATACTTCACCTCTGGAAAGATGAATAAGTATTTAAAATAGGTCATTTATGTAGAAGAAACGTGAAATTAATTTTGAATTTGGAGCTTTCTAGACTGAGAAAAGCCAGAAAATTTATTTTTGGCTTAAATGTGGATGAAAGACAACAAAATGCCAACCCAACCCAATAAAAAATATCAATATTAATTACATCAATATTTTATAAATATTGATATAAAATATTGATATAATATTGCGAGATATAAAGTCGCAATTCTGAGAAATAAAATCGCAATTGCGAGATGTAAAGTCGCAATTCTGAGAAATGAAGTCACAATTGCGAAATATAAAGTCGCAATTCTGAGAAATGAAGTCGCAATTGCGAAATATAGTCACAATTCTGAGAAATAAAGTCGTAATTGCGAAATATAAAGTCGCAATTCTGAGAAATGAAGTCACAATTGCGAAATATAAAGTCGCAATTCTGAGAAATAAAGTCGCAATTGCGAAATATAAAGTCGCAATTCTGAGAAATGAAGTCGCAATTGCGAGATGTAAAGTCGCAATTCTGAGAAATGAAGTCGCAATTGTGAGATATAAAGTCGCAATTCTGAGAAATAAAGTCGTAATTGCAAGATTTAAAGTCGCAATTCTGAGGAATAAAGTCGCAATTCTGAGATATAAAGTCGCAATTCTGAGAAATGAAGTCGCAATTGTGAGATATAAAGTCGTAATTCTGAGAAATAAAGTCGTAATTGCAAGATTTAAAGTCGCAATTCTGAGGAATAAAGTCGCAATTCTGAGATATAAAGTCGCAATTCTTAGAAATAAAGTCGTAATTGCGAGATATAAAGTCGCAATTCTGAGAAATAAAGTCGTAATTGCGAGATATAAAGTCGCAATTCTGAGAAATAAAGCCGTAATTGCAAGATTTAAAGGCGCAATTCTGAGAAATTAAGTCGCAATTCTGAGAAATAAAGTCGCAATTCTGAGAAATAGTCATAATTGCGAGATATAAAGTCGCAATTCTGAGAAATAAAGCCGTAATTGCAAGATTTAAAGTCGCAATTCTGAGAAATAAAGTCGCAATTCTGAGATATAAAGTCGCAATTCTGAGAAATAAAGTCGTAATTGCGAGATATAAAGTCGCAATTCTGAGAAATAAAGTCGAAATTGTGAAAAAAAGACAACAAGTCTAGTTTACTAGTGATGAATCAGCCCGAAAATGTGTTTCCAGATCGCCCAAAATGTCCGGGATTGGGCTTTTGCGTTCAACAGTCGCCATTCATTATGTTTACGAGATCAATATTTTACGATCTCGACGGCCGGAAAAAGAGGATGGTAACCCCTACAACTCAGCTTTCTCCACAGAACAAGAGCCTACTAGCTTAGCTTCCAAAAAAATATGGCCGACACTATGTGTCCATTCTGTGATTGAGATCGCCCTCTATGGGCAGGTTGAGGACATGCGGGACAGACCGACTACTGATGACACAAAATGATGATTTTTGTGTCATCAGAGGATTTTTTCCAGACAAAAAAACAAAAATCTTTCGTCTCAAAAATATGAGGGTGGAAAGCATGGAAAATACTATATTTTTAAATTCCGTATTAATTTGAAAACAGTACAGGTTTTCTCCTAATACAAAGCTTAATGCTAAATCCTGAAGTATCCCTTTAATAATATCCCTGCAGAAGAATAGACACAGGAGATCTGATTCTACACAAGTCGAGTGCTGAATGTGTATTTAGATAGGTGGATCTTCTAGATGGGTGGAAAGTTCAGATTCTTGATCAGATCAGCAATATAGACTAATAATGACAGATGGAGGACACTTAAAGTCAACATGAAGTAGAATAGAATGTTAGTTATTCATAGATGTTATTAAAAAAACATTTATTTACACCGTTCAAAAGTTTGAGGTAGGTATGATTAAAAAAAACAATACTTTTACCCATCAAAGATGCGTTAAATTAATAAAATTGACATTTATAATGCTAGAAAAGATTATATTCTCTCTGCAAGCTTCAAAACTTGTGAGGCTGCCAAATGTCAATGTTAATATCACTCTCTTACTGACTGTATGATCAATCAGTGTAGCGTCAGAAACACACACACACACACACACACACCCCTCTGGGACACTGAGATAACATGCAGGCAAACAGAAAACAGAAGAGGCCACTGTTTTCTCTGTAAATGCTATATCTGTGACGATCGAAGTGGGCTCTTCATTCTCTCCTGTGCTGTTTGTGCTTTTCTCCTCCTCAAACACGTCGCTCTCTATTCCGCTCTTCATCACTTCAAGCCACCGCATTATTCTCTCTTATCCAGCTCTCATAATGAGGGCCAAATCTCCCCTCGTGTTTGGGGTTTTAAAATCTCCCCAGAGCGGCACTTTACAGTCAGGACGCTCTCAAATCCCCTTCTGCAGGATTAGGGCGAGGATCCCTGTGATCTGGAAAGTAAAAATGAAAACGTGACCTTCCATACTGAAATGTGAAGATACAGCTGCGAGCGGCAATTACGGGGCCGTCGGCGGAGGCACAATCGTAAGCTTCAGACGCCAGCAGAAATATGATTTTAGGATAATCGCTTCAAAGGTTAGGAGCAGATTTAACTTTTGACCAGCACGGCTCATCGGGACCCTCAGGGTCGACTTCAAAGCAAAGCCAAGAAAACACAGACAAGACGCAGATGACCTGTTTGCCATCTTTGTGTGTAAGGGCAATGGGCTTCACTGCACTCGGAATGAACAAATGGATCTAAATAGAGCAGAAGCATGACATTAAATCCTTTTTACAGTTTATCCACCACTCCTGAACTTTTCATTCCAGCCTGCAAGATGTTCAGCAAGAAGCCTCTTCTGCTCACCAAGGCTACATTTATTTGAATATCATAATCGCCATAATTGCATCTTTAACGGCCCGCTTCGTCGCTTAAGTAAAGTGCGTCCTGTCACCGCCGCCACAGTTAAAATCCTCCACATTCAGTTTCATTTAATTTCCTACCATATCAGAAAGAAAGACATGTGGAGACTCTCATGTCAAGTTAATTTCCAAACGGACCTTTATGAAATTATTTCGGGTTAGATATGGATTATTAATCACTTGAACCCCTTTTCTTCTTAACCTTCGGTCTCACACATGCGCCATGTTTGTAGTTTCTTAACACAGTTCATTTGTTTGTAGATCTCCTTGCATCGAATCCTTGTCCAATGCTCAATGGGTTGTGGGCAATATTAGCCGTTATGGATCTGCACTTCGGATCAGAAACAGAAGAAAACTCGTTTCAACATACTACGATTTGGGACACACACGAATTCTAATATTTAGGACAGATAATATGCAAATTGCAACACCGCATCACTTTTGTTATGACTGTAAATGCGCATTTGATGGTGCAGCCTGAAATGTAAGAGCATAAGAAACAACAGTTTTGGGGCAATTCATGTCAGATTTTGTTGCTGATTTGAAATATGTTATTTAAATGTGAGTATTGCAAGCGGTTTTTGAGATTTTAAGATTCCCCCATTTCAAAAGACTTGGATGCTCAAAAAGCATCCAATTGCCTGGAGTCCAAATATGGCCGCCGAGTGAATACTTTCTAACAGATCTGGGGGCTCGTCCGGGATATTTCCAGCAAACTCAAGACCGAAAATCATCCACCATCTCAGGTAAGTTGTTTTTAATGTTTTCCTGAGGTGGTCCCTGCTGATTCCAGGAAGATTTGTCTGCAAGGTTGCTGTTTAAATGCGTAGTAACCTGAAAATATATATTTCTGTGAAGAACCGCTCTGGCGATGACAAAGTATCCTACATTGTTGTCATTATAGATCAGTTATTTTTGCCTTTTTAATCCAATTTTGACAAACATCTGAAATTTTGGACGTCCAATAACAATGAGTGAAATAAAAATCCAGTTCGGTACTCACACAAGAAATGGAAGGTGAAGTGAAGCACATTGCATTGAGTAATACAATACCCAGTGCAGAGCTCTCCCCTGCATACTACACATTACATCAAAAGTCATACAGATATTCTATGCATAGAGCATAGCTAGCTCTGCCCACCGTGACCTCTTTGACTGTGAAATCTGCTGACATCAAAAAAAGACCTACAATCATATTCTTCACACTAAGCGCATTGAACATGGGGTGCGTCTCAATCAGCTCCCTAAGTCTTGAGTCAGTGTGTCGTGTACATGAATTCAGGACCCTGGATCACTACAACATTGGGACATTCTGCCAACATGACAACACCCTCGTACAACATCACTACTGGTATATATGAACAACAGCAGAACTGGCATCTTTCTGACACCAATGATCAGCGAACATAAACCGAAAGTCAACCCGTACTTGCTTGACACGTAAAAACCTCATTGGTTCTCATGCCTCCGTGACCAAATGTGGATGCTGTAGACATTGTTCAGTGATCAATGTGTAAATTAGTGTTGTCACGGTACCAAAATTTCAGTATTCGGTACCAATACCAGTAAAAATTCACGGTTCTCGGTACCAATTTCGGTACCAAAGCTTTAAATTTACATATATTTAAGTGTTTATCACGGTTACTACATTTGTATTATAAACACTTTAGAAAAAAAATAGATAAAATGACCTAAAATAAACAATAGTATGCACTAACACATTTTTAAAGTTGTTTGTAAAGTTCTAATCCGTTAACATTTATTTAATGCACAATGAATGAAAGTGAACAAACATGAACAATCAAGTGTTTCTATTAAATAACATTTACAAACATTAATTAATGTTGTAAAAATATATTGTTCACTCGATGTGTTGATGTGAAGTAGCTAATGTTGATAAATGGTATCTTATTGTAGCGTTACCAAACTATAGGCTACAGGAGAAAAAACATGTTTTATTTGACTTGACTGTCCTTTTATTTAATCTAAAACTGCATTCATATTTAATTTTGAAAAGGCTTTTTAAAACTGCTGAGTTATAAAGGCAAGAATACGCCTAGAACTGGCACTGACATTAAATGACAATACTAATACCAGTAGTACTCTGGTGTCGGGTGGATACTACTGTGCTCATGTACTCGTAAAACTACCCCGAAAGCACTTTAGAGGCCGTTCACATGTCGCGCGTGTTTTTTTTTATTTTTATTATATTTTTGCGCGTGCTTATTCTTTCCAAAGCGCTTGCTCTCACGCGGCGTCTGTCGTTGCTATGCAACGAGTTTTTATTATGAGCGCGCTTGAATCGCGCCCATATTACAAATTGCGAATTTGCATGTAATCGGCCTCTTATGGCAACGTGACATTAGCCTAATCCAAAATATTTCCATATGTGGCTCTTTCCTCCTTTTGTGTCAACAAGTGGATTCAGAGAGAGAGCCATATCAGCGTTATGAAGAGGACGCAACTGTGCACCTTTCAGACAGCGCGTCTAGAACTGGATTAACCTGGTATTCGGTACCTAGAAAAGCTGGTACCGTAACATTTTTTTTTTTTTAGTACCGACTTGGTACCGAAGTACCGAGTTTTTTGACAACACTAGTGTAAATGCATATAAAGTAAATCATTTTTACAGATTATCCACCACTAGGTGGTGCTGTACTTAAAATGCACAACCCTCTGATCAGTGCCTGGGCTATTGAACTAGAGACGCAGACAAACATACACACATGCACTCGTATGTGCAGCATCTAACGTGTGTTTAATAGTCTCTGTGTTGCTGGCAGGCAGATCACAGCTCTCAGACGTGAGCTCACATGCACATTACTCATAATTCATTGAGTACTTCATTCCACTTCACACTGAAACACTCCATCCGCGGACAACAGGCTCATTAGTGCTGGTACACGTCCACCTCCAACGCCTGACGGCTCTTTGTTCTTCTCTCGTCTCCGCATCAGTCCGGTTTTAATATTCCTCGCCATTCGCCACAGTACGACCCACATGAATGTTTTATTTTGCAGGGAGCAGATTTAAAGCGTGTAACGTTAATGCCAGAATAACCGGTCACTAATCTGCAAGAGTGTCATTCAAATGAATGTTTATTGTCCAGTTTGTACAAAGGTGACCGGTTGTTATTTTCAAATCTGAGTCTGGATATTTGAGCAGGAATGCCATCTCTCTCTCTCTCTTTCTGCATGCTGGACGGCGATATTAAAACAAACTCACATAAAACGTCATTTTAAATAAACGTTTAGGCCCTCAGCAGCCTGACCTTAGACCACGTGATGTCAAATCCGAAAGAGTAAGGTCGGACATTTTGTAGCTGGTGAATCGCCCAGTGAAATAACTTATCTTGCACATTAACATCAAGGATCTTCATTTACATGAAATATCAATATATTTACATATTTTTTGGACAAAAAAAAAAAGCTTATAAGTGTTTTTGCAAAAAGCCTTAGATCTCTTGAACACCAGGTGGCGCTTTGTTAAATTTATCAGGCGCCTTCAGAACATGCTGACGATGACCCCTACCATTTTTTGTGTGATATGTCAAATTGTTTAAAATATATTGCAACGTTTGACAAATTTCAAAATGATTGGTCCGATGATTAGTCCGATCCTGGCAAATCCACATATTGGACGTAATACCACGGGAATCGGGAATCACCAAGACTGTGATTTTATGCCAATCTGTTCAAAAGTTATGCCCTTTTCAGATCTCATGACCTGTAGGTGGCGCTAATCCCAAATATGGCATTTACACTCAAATCGTTGCTTCGTTGAAGCGAACCAAGTTTCGTCTTTATTGATCAAAGTTTTTGCGTCACAATATCTTTTAAACAAAATTATGTTGGTCAAAAGATCATCTAAACCCATTTTCATACGAATTGGACAAAATTTGAAGGAGTAGTAACGAAAAAAAACCAAAAACAAATACTGTATTTTTCAAAATGACGACTACTGCATTTGGTCTTAATGTAAGATGTTGAATGTGATCAGCATGAAGATATTTCATATTCCTAGATCAAAGGGTTCAAAAGTTGTTGTTTTTTTTTTTGAACTGGTGGTGGCGCTATAGAGTTTGTCCTAGAAACCCCAACGATTGTCAGATTACTAACCATTACCCTCACTGCAAGTGTGCCAAATTTCATTATTTCCCTACTTACGGTTCATGAGGCTGCCATAGACTCCCGTTGGGGAGGAGGAAGACGATTAATAAAGTAAATGTGCCGTCCCGTACTGGGATTGAAAAGGATATTCAATGGTTCATTTTATTCCCTGTACAGGATGGCCCCATTTTTCAATCGTGTTTTAAAGCGGCTCACTGAAATAAATCGGAATGGCTATTTTTAGAAAGTTACATACTACAGTGTAGAAGATCCAGAGAGCGATTCAATACTGTAGAGTTAAAGGTGCTGGAATCTCATTAATGGTTAATTGCAGGATGTTTTTCCCCATACATACAACATCAGCATAAATGTACCGCGGCCGGAGAGTTGGTAGAGTGAGACCTGTTTTAACAAGCCTCCAATGAAAGTGCAATTGAAAGTGAAAATTTGCAATGAAAATGTAATACATAATTAGTTTTAATAATAAATAAAATAACTAAAAGTCTCCTTGTATACCTTTTTTCTTAAGAAAAAAGGTATAAAAGGAGACTTTTCTTTATTTTATTTATTATTAAAGTAAAATTATTTAATACATATTTAAAAATTAAATTTAAATTTTAAATAATTAATTTCAACTATAAATGTTACATTTGATAAAACTGACAATTTAAAGACGTGAATCTACTTTTTGTTTGCACACATATCTATAACCGTCCGTACTGCTGAGCCCTGTGAACCACCGTCAGGCTGCAGTGCGTGTGTGTGTGTGGCTTCATTCGGCTGTTTGGCAGTGGCTAAATTACGACACAAAATCGTGGTTCATCCTCATAGTTCTTCTTGGACGAATGTCAGATTTACAAAGATCCTGTTTTGAAAGATAAAGACTGACGCTGGCTCAAGAAAATCAGCCACAGTGTTCGTGTAAAGAGAATTTTCTGCTGAGGATTACGCTTCACAATTGCTTAATTCCCTAAAGATGCTTTTGTAATTTCCTGTAGATTATGTGTGTAATCTCTCCACAGGATTATGATATGTTCCCATGATGCTGAAGTCACAAAGCTTGAACCGGTTTTAAATCAGAGTCTTAATGTATCTTAACATGGTTTCATGGTGGTAAACCTACACACACACACACACACGCGTGTTTTCAAGACTGTAAGAACTGTAAATGATTAAGAAACTGTATTCTAGAGGCTGCAGGGGCAAATTTCCAGAGGAACCTCAAGAACAAATCTTTATAATTGACTAATTAATTAATTAATTTGAACTAAATTGGTTTCTAGAGTACAAATGTCTCCAATAAGTTCCTGACATTTAAACCACAGCCAAAAAGCGCCCGTGCTCTCAGATCTCTTGGACGTGGCTGTGCTTACAAGAGGTAAAAACGATATAAATACTGTTGGTTTTCTCACACAAACCGCTCGTTTCGTGTCTTAGGCCATTAATGTGTACTTACATTTACGAGTCATTAAATCTTGTTTAATCTGGACTTCTCTGTGCATGCTCCGAGGTGGACCCCATAGACCTCCATTATATGACTGACAGACAAGAACGGTTTGACCTAAAAATATCAAAATTGAAAATACTGTGGAAACAAAGACACCTGCATCTTGGATGCCCTTGAGGTAAGATAAAACAAAAAGTGAACTATCCCTTTAAAAACATCCACAGAAGCTCAACCACGCCTAGATTTTAACTTTGACTTTGGAAAAGTTAAAAAACTGTGGTTTGCGGACTAAAGAGTTCTCAATGGATATTGTTCACACAACAAGTCTGAAAGGTAAAGGGGCCATTAAAACATTTTAAAATAAGCAGAAGCACTTTAAAATCAATTCTAAAATGGACTGGAGCCAATGTAAAGACAGGAAGACCGGAGTAATGTGTGAACGCCGGTTACTGCGTTCTGGATCATTTGTAATCTAGATAAGGAAGAACTGTTTATTCTGTTGCTCTAGAAATAATGAAACCATGAATCACAGTTTGAAAGTGCTTAAAAGAAAGAGAAGTCTTCACTTCAGGAGGGCTGTGCAACGACTAATCGCGATTAATCACATCCAAATAAAAGTTTGTTTATATAAATACACACACACTCATGTGTTATTCATTGTGTAAAATATTCATATTTATATATAATATAAATATACAGTGTATACATGCAAATATTTTAAATCTATACATGCATGTGTGTGTATTTATAAAATTAGACGCAGTACACACATATATTATGCAAACAAACTTATCTTGGGAAGTGATTAATCGCAATTAATCGCCCTCTTAGTTGATTTGACAAGTAAATTAGTTTGCGTATTAAATTTAAGTGCAATAATTTTTTTGCACAAGATATGACTGAAATGAGAAATGTGTGGTACTTCAGAAGAGCCAAACACAACGATGATGATTTAAAAAAAATTAACGACATCAAGCCTTTAAAATGGCCAAGTCAGACACACAGGGAGTCTAAACTTTGCAGATAAAGTTGTGTATTGTCTGCATAGCAAGGATAGTCCAAGCCATGCTTTTCAAAAATACAGCCTAAAGGGAGTATATATAGAGAGAAAACAATAAAGGGACCAAAATATAGCCTTGGGGGACGCCACAAGCCGAGGGGAACACACACGAATGGCATCCTCCTATATTGATCCAGAGCTTCTACTTTTAAGGTATGACTGATGCCAACTTAGAGCAATTCCTCTGATGCCCACAACTTGCTCTAGCCGAGATAAAAGTACCAGCGCAAGTGTTTCTGAAAAACTTATTTTGAACATTTTTGGTGCAGGAAAAACTTAACATTAACTGAGGAAACTGAAATCAGAGGAAAACATGCTACATATTTCTTCTATGATCATTTGTACAAAAAGGCTCACAAAAAAGAAAGTTGCTTGACTTATTTCTATGTAGTCTGGAGAAGTTTCTCAATGCGATTTGCTCAGTCTCGTTCTGTGCTGTATTTTCCCCACTCATCTGGCTTCAGACTCGCAAAGTCCAAACAGTTTTTGTGCACACGGGCTGCATTGCTTCAACACTCGCATTACCGCAAGGCCGAGGCTCCGTCTTGTTTATAAATCATGTCCCTCTCTTTAGACAGAGGGAATCAGCTTGTACAAGCATATTTTAAGCGTGTGCATTATGCATTAAATTCATTCATTTGTAATGTCATTTGACATTACACATTTTCTTCAGAGAGATTCAGGCCGGAAACATACACCACGCATGAACGTCAACGCATTGGAGGTGCATCACATGTAACACGCACAAACCTCAGTTCTCAGAGGAGCGAGAGCTGATAAATGAAGCCAGATGTGTGATTATTCCAACCCGATCTCACGGGAATTCGTACGAATTTTACGAGGTGGCTAATTCGTAACAATTTGTACGACCTCACTCGTACGAATTAGTACAATTTAGCTAAATCGTACATATTTTACGAATTAGCCAATTCGTATGAATTCGTACGAATGACCTATCCCTGACCCTGCCCCTAAACATAACCGTCACGTGGGTTTAGACAAATCATACAAATTTGTACGAGTGAGGTCGAATGAATTAGTACGAATTAGCCACTTTTGAATCACTCGTACGAATTCGTACGAATTGGTCGTGAGATAGGGTAGGATTATTCAGGTAGCTGCTATAAACATGCCAACCATGGCACTATTCGCAGCTATAGCGTCCCTTACGTCAACGTTGCATAACAAAATTGACTGTTCTTGCTTTATATATATATATAGGTTTGCGCGTATACTGTATATATTAGTGCTGTCAAACAATTAAAATATTTAATCGCGATTAATCGCATTAATGTCATAGTTAACTCACGATTAATCGCACATTTTTATCTATTCTAAATGTCTCTTGGTTTCTTTTTGTTACATTATTTTTTTCTCATTTTAATGCTTTTATTAACATGGAAAAGTGGATTGGCTGGTTTAGTGCAAATGTTTTTATTATTATTATTGAAAATAACATTGGAATAGTGTTCAATTTCACACTAACATATATAAATAATCTCTCACACAATGTAACACTGTCTATCAATAAAAGGGTGAAAGAAACACTGACGAGGTCCTGATATTGACGAGGGGGCGGAGAATTCGCATCAGCTGTGTGTGTGTGTGTGTGTGTGTGTGTGTGCGTGTGTGCGTGTGCTTGGCCATCATCAAGTGGTGTTTCAGACTGGACGTGCTGCGATGATGATCGCTCGGTTCACAACAACAAAACACACGGATCAATTTGGTCTTGTCAATTTTGGCAACTTTTTAAAAGTAACTTTCCATTCAGAATTTTAGGGCGTCCATTTCAGCGTCTCGCACTCGTCATCCACTCAAAACGTAACGTTAGCGTACTATTTAGCCGACTCGCAAGCCGAAACGAGTGTGTGCGGCACAAAACGTCCTTGTGCAGCGCTCTTAAACCCATTTAGTCAATGGCTTGCGCCGCACGAGGACGTTTTGTTGCTTCTTCGACCAAAGCGCAAGCGGATCTAGACCGGAAACAAAACAACAGAGACGCCGCAAACACACGTTTCGGCTTGTGAGGCGGATTTGAGTGGATGACGAGCGCGAGACGCCGAAATGGATCAGGACACATGCCGCGTCCTGTTGCAAAAGCATGTGAAAAAACTACAAAGTTTGCTAAGACAAAAAGAGCGCTAATCGCGTGATAAAAAAATTAACGCCGTTAAAATGGGTTTGCGTTACCGCCATTAATAACGCGTTAAACTGACAGCCCTAATATATATATATATATATATAGCAAAATTACAGTATTTACTATAAACAATTCATCCATGCACATCATTGTGTTAAAGGAGAACTCCGGTGCAAAATGAACCTTTGGTCTAATAAAACATCGGTACATAGTCAACCGTTCTCTGAGATTTGTTTTCATGATAATCGAATGTAAAGAGCTTTATCTCTGAAAACTGTTAAGCGTATAATGCTAGTAATGGAGGCATTTACTAAGTAAAAAGAAATCGCTAGTTTATACCACTAACAAGGCTCAAAATAGCCCCACACTAACACAGTAACATAATAAGGCTCCATACATGCAAAACGAAGCATTGAGAACTTTGTAAGTTTCCAGACCGTTTAATAAGAAGATACTTTATCAAGACAGTGTATACAGACAGGGGCCATCTTAGAAAATAGTCTCGTTTTTAGAGATAAAACTCTTTACATGCGATTATCATGAAAACAAATCTCAGAGAACGGTCGACTAGGTACCGATGTTTTATTAGACCAAAGATTCATTCTGCACCGGAGATCTCCTTTAACCCTCTGGGCTTCTTCGGTCAAAAATGACCGAAAACTGTTACGTTTTGAAATGTTGAATTTTTTTGCTTGATCGGATCGTGCTGAAACTTGGTGACTTTTGTTGTATTACCTATATGAACACACAAAAAAATCAAGGAGATGATTCTGATTTGTTAAAGGGTCGTAAAAAAAAAGTCACACTTGGCTTCCTCCCGGTCAAAAATGACCGACATAGGAAATGAATGGGAAATATGAAAAAATAGGAAAACTCAGAGAAACTTTTGGTGGTACAAGCTACAGATCAGCAACTGTGCAGAAAAAAAGTGTACAGCAATGAAGGGGTGACACTCTAGAACATCAAGAGTGCAAATAAGACCACCCCCCCACACACACACACACACACGCACACAAACACACACACACACATACACAGATAAACTGGCAAGACTGCACCAGCAAATTTGTAGAATATGAAAAATAAAATCAATAAATGAGAAAAAAAATCTTGCTCAAATGCGCACTCACACACACACACGCACACAGACATGAGAAATCATGTCTAAACCAACAAAAAGAATCAAAAAGCCTTTCTATGTATTTGAATAGGAAGCTATAGGCAGCCTACAGGCTGTACAGGACATTGCACACATGTAACTATTTTTTAAAGCCACTAGGTGGCGCTCTTCTACTTTAATTTTTTTTTTTTATTAGCTGACACTCTAAATAAAAATATATATAAAATAAAAATATGTATAATAATTCTAATGGAAAAAATAGCTCATAAAAATTATATAATTAATGCAAAGTATTATAAAAAATTCAAAAAATTCTAAATAATAATCAGAAAATATTATAGAACAAAAATATATTTGAATGGTTATCCTGGGAAGAAGAAAAGTTAAATTTTAAGGCTTCGTCCGTTTTTGACCGGGAGGAAGCTAAGTGTAACCCATTTACGAAGAAGCCCAGAGGGTTAAGATCATGTTCCTTGGTAATCTTGAATCAGAATATCGTAATATATGTGGGCGGGGCTATAACCTGTCACTCACATGAGATCCACCAATAGCAAACCACAACCATCCAATCCATTCCCCACAGACAAAATCAAAGCCACGCCCACTTTTGTTCCAGTTCCAGAAGCGTTTCACTCGGATATACGGCACCATAGAGAAGAAAAGACGGGCGAGACTTCCCTTTCATGCTGACTTTAAAGAATAAAAGGATGTAATTTGTTCTGACATATATTTTAGTATAATTTGAGACACTGTTGGGATTTCTTCTGATATTCTACACAAGATTTCATGAGGATGTACGATCAGTTGAGGATTCCAGTAGAATGAGCGCCAGAAATTAGTCAATTAGAGAAGAAAAGAAGAGGGCGAGGGCGAGAGCTCGAAGGAAAAATAATCCGATTATGTTTCTGGGAGAAGAGAACATCTAATATTAAAGCTGCGATAAAATTAGATCCTGTAGATACTGTACGCCCACCTACATTCTCGCTCTCGCAGGATCGATGTGTTTGTGTCGCCCCGTCTCATTAATAACTCCCAGTTTCACGTGGCAAACAGGCAAACGCCGGAGGCCTGTCCTCCCCGGCAGATATACGGCTTCTCGAAGCACGAAGAAAGCCCTGCAGGACTGCTTAAACATCTGTACACACTCCGCTGGGCACCAGGGACCGATCCATTATGCATCGCAGCTGCTGCAGAGGAACATGTCACCTTCGCAAACCCTGTAAAGAAGTGCTCTTTTAAATATTCACTTTGTCGCTCTTCAAAACATCGTGTTGGATGCGGGAAACAATTGTTTGGCGCACTTCAGATGGGAGGAAAACAGTCGAAACAGTGATACCTCTCTGAAGGCATTGTGGGATATTCTGCATCATGTTACGGCTAAATGCAGAAACAACCGCATGAGCACCATGTGACCCGGAGAGTGCTTCATGCACTTGTTTACCATGCGGCCGTTAGTATCAAACTCACAAAGTGCACCTCTCCATAAGAAGATATTAAAAACATGAACACACACTCTTAAAAAAATAATACACGCATACTTAAATAGTGTGCATGTTCAGTAAGATTTGCTTGAAAGAAATTACTTTTATTATTAAAAGTGACTAAAGATTTACAATTCAAATAAATGTGTACTATTCATCAAAAAAATGTATCATGGTTTGCACAAAATATATATTTACTTTTTTGAACATTGATAATAATCAGAAAAGTTAGAGTGATTTCTGGAGGATCATGTGACAAGTAATGATGCTGAAAATTCAGCTTTTATCACAGGAATAAATCCCACTTTAACATATAATCACATAGAAAACAATATTTGACTATTTTTACTGCATTTTTGATCAAATGAGCAGCTTTTGAGAGCAGAAGAGAAAAATCTTAAGTTTATTCTATATTATTCACAATCCTGAAAAAGATAAATGGTAACACTTTACAATAAGGTTCATTAGTTATTGTATTAACTAACATGAACTAACCATGAGCAATACATTTGTTACCGTATTTGTTCATCTTTGTTGACGTTAGTTAATAAAAATACAGCTGTTCATTGTTTGTTCATGTTAGTTCACGGTGCATTAAGTAATGTTAACAAGATTTAAATAAAATATTGGTAAATGTTGAAATTAACATTAACAAAGATCAATAAATGCTGTATATGTGCAGTTCATATTAGCTAATAACTAATGTTAATTAACGGACCTTATTGTAAAGTGTTACCAGCTAAATGTATTAACACACCAACAACTAGCGATTTGTTTTTTTTAGATTGTTGGATTTGGAAATGTGTATCTAGAACATAAAAACACTTCTGCTCAAAATGGCAAACTTCCAATCAGTGACCTCAAATTATGATCCGACCTGTCATATGCGACTGCAACAGAATTACACTAATTAATAAGTCAAATTATACACTAATTACCATAACGGTGACTTCAAACACAACAAAGACTTGCCAACTGCACTAAATAGCGCTAAAACCTCTATTAACGCAGACAACTTTTGTGCATGTCTCCGTGAATCCCTCATGTATTGCCCTAGCATGCATAATTTAATTAATCAAGCAAGCGCAAGGGCTTATGGGTATTCCACCGTCGCAAAATCCCATATTATACACTATTATAAAGCTAAATGCAGTAACTACACCAACAATTAGCAATGTTGTCAGATTAAATACATCGATGAACATTTAGCCGGCAACAAACTCCATAAACAGCAAAATATTGATCTGTCAATTTGAGTGGCTTGTCAATATATGTCAACTTCTGACTCAGCCAATGACGTCAACTAATGGGGGCGGGGCCATCTGTTTGACGAGCAGTTCTGATTGGTGCAGGAATTCCACCTTTAACTTTTAGCTTATTACATTTTGAAAACTATCCTGACAGTTATTGGCAAAACTGTTTAGTAACCCTAACCCTATTTTTACACTAACTATGATTTGTGATGCACTGATCAAATCTCACGTACTATATAGGATGGATAAAGTGTGAATTATGCTGAGCAGGTCTACCCCTCACAAAAACAAAGCACATCGATCCCTTTCTGTGTCCTACTGTGTTATATGTGCAATAATCCATATTGGTTCTCTCTCTTCCTCCCCGCCAGGTTGTTTTTAGCATCACAGGCGCGTGCCGGATGCGGTCGGGAAGAAAGCAGAGATGGTAAACATTAGCAAGGAGGAGATGCTCTCTGTCTCTCTCTCTCTCTCTTGTGCATCAGCGGCCATTTTGAGAGAGTCGGTTTGCAGTAATATGAAAACAGAACATATTCAGCAAATGAGTAGAGCCTGAATTATTTATAACCTTTCATTTCACCACCGGAGAAATACGAGCTCAGAGAGAGAGAGACAGAAGAGAGACGTGGCTCTTTTGGGTTTCTATCACTCATATTTTCTGACAGCAGGTGTTCAGACCATCAGGTCCTGTAATGGACCACAAACATCATCACACTCACATGAGACAAAGCCAATTCCCTCAGTTTTATGATACGTTCGAGAATAAAACACGAGCGACTACATTCGGTGCAGTAAAGAGAACTGAGGTTTTGACTCGCTCAGCAGTTTATTCAGCCTCAAATCTCTTTTGTTCATCGTTTGTGTGTGCTGCGGGTTGCTTTCACTAACCCTGTTGCTGGGCCTTCATTTTATGCATTATTTATGCAAAAGTAAATTATAATATTTTGTGTGATTCCCTTTATCCTTAAGCTGTCCCGTTCAAAACTTTTTTCTTAAAAAAAAAAAAATCAATACTTTTATTCTGCGAGAAATCGATCAAAGTCCTGCCACCTTACATATACCTAACCGATCTCCACCCCCTGATCCCTAACCCCACCCCTAATCCTACCCATCTCCACCCCTTGATCCCTAACCCCACCCCTAATCCTAGCCATCTCCACCCCCTGATCCCTAACCCCACCCCTAATCCTAGCCATCTCCACCCCCTGATCCCTAACCCCACCCCTAATCCTAGCCATCTCCACCCGCTGATCCCTAACCCCACCCCTAATCCTAGCCATCTCCACCCCCTGATCCCTAACCCCACCCCTAATCCTAGCCATCTCCACCCCCTGATCCCTAACCCCACCCCTAATCCTACCCATCTCCGCCCCCTGATCCCTAACCCCACCCCTAATCCTACCCATCTCCACCCCTTGATCCCTAACCCCACCCCTAATCCTACCCATCTCCACCCCCTGATCCCTAACCCCACCCCTAATCCTAGCCATCTCCACCCCCTGATCCCTAACCCCACCCCTAATCCTAGCCATCTCCACCCCCTGATCCCTAACCCCACCCCTAATCCTACCCATCTCCACCCCCTGATCCCTAACCCCACCCCTAATCCTAGCCATCTCCACCCCCTGATCCCTAACCCCACCCCTAATCCTAGCCATCTCCACCCCCTGATCCCTAACCCCACCCCTAATCCTAGCCATCTCCACCCCCTGATCCCTAACCCCACCCCTAATCCTACCCATCTCCGCCCCCTGATCCCTAACCCCACCCCTAATCCTACCCATCTCCACCCCTTGATCCCTAACCCCACCCCTAATCCTAGCCATCTCCACCCCCTGATCCCTAACCCCACCCCTAATCCTAGCCATCTCCACCCCCTGATCCCTAACCCCACCCCTAATCCTAGCCATCTCCACCCCCTGATCCCTAACCCCACCCCTAATCCTAGCCATCTCCACCCCCTGATCCCTAACCCCACCCCTAATCCTAGCCATCTCCACCCCCTGATCCCTAACCCCACCCCTAATCCTAGCCATCTCCACCCCCTGATCCCTAACCCCACCCCTAATCCTACCCATCTCCGCCCCCTGATCCCTAACCCCACCCCTAATCCTACCCATCTCCGCCCCCTGATCCCTAACCCCACCCCTAATCCTACCCATCTCCGCCCCCTGATCCCTAACCCCACCCCTAAACTTACCCATCTCCACCCCTTAGATCTGGATCCAACTCCGCCCCCTGGATCTGGCACTGATGCAATTCGTTCGCAATCATATTTCACCTCTAATAGCCCAAACAGACCCTGAAAGTAGAAACAACACATATTTAACAACACAAACTAACCCGTCTTGCTTGTCTGCACACTGGAAGTACTACGAATCCTGACCTTTGGGTCTTGAATCAGACACAGACCGCAGGCGGGCGGACACTGTTTCACCCGTGACCTTCAAACCAACGTCCCCGAAACACCGGCATCACCATCTCTGAAGGCCAAACACAAATCACAGCAGCGCTTGACAAGTCTTCAATGACGAGCAAGGGCACCACCTCACAGTCATTTTCATGCCTCTCCTTTCTAAAGCATAGCAAACGTGTTTTCAATGTTAAGTGTCCAAAAGTGGGAAACCCTGTTGAATATCTGGCCTCTGGAGTCGGTGATGATTTAAAGACATGAAAGAGCTGCAAAACCAATGGCCCTTAAAAACGGGAACAATCATGCAGTTAAAGAAAAGTGATGGTTAATACACATTAATACCTCCTTAAACGGCTCACATCACACCTTTCATTGGCATTTTACTCTTTTCCCTGAAGTCCACTTGTAATATTATTAAAGTTCTTAGCACCGAAAACAGTCGTAATTTACTTTGACAGTCCATTTTCCAGTTGCCAGAATAAAGCAAGCCATTGTGTCGCTTCTTTACCACGAGGATTCAAGCTGTGACTGATTCAACACAACAACTGTATGAAGGTTTGAAAGAGTTTGTTCTCCATCTCGAAGATTATAAACATCTGCTTTACCTCACGAGCATGACAGTTCGGCAACAAAATGCCACTATTTATATAAACTTGTGAATTTGCGGTTAAAACGCGACACAATCAGTTCTCACTGACGTGATCTGCCACCTCTATGCTTTCTTTCACATTGTCAAACTTCCCGGATAAGAGAAATAAGAATTTAAACAGCTGCATGTGCAATAAAGTATATAAACAGCAGTGTAGTGTTTTATCAACACTACAGTAGTTGAATGGGTCATATTCCTTGAGGTTCATTTATAATATTAATAAAGTTTTTTTTTCATGAAATAAACAAAACAATATGTGGAAATAAAGCTATTTAGTCATAGAAAAAAAAATACTATTCATCCCTCATTCTGGGTCTCTGTCTGAAATGATCAGTTTTAAGGCTCAGCTCCTAATTTACTTGCAAAACTTGTGTGGAGTTTGTCAGAAACTGAACACACATCTGTACAGTATCAGTGTAGACAGCATCAGTCATTATAATGGCTTCTGAATGTTTGTGACGCGATGCTCACATCCAGAGTAGGCAAATGTCAGCCATTAAGTGACTAAATGCCAGTGGGTGTGGTCTAGTATTCAAGTGGGCGGGGCCTGTGGTGCAATGATGTAAAACCATCCGTCGGTGTCATATACAAATGTATTTACCCGTGTGACGTCACACATCCCGCAATATCAAAACGAGCTTTGTTTATAACAAGGAGAATGTTTTCAGCTCTGCAACTTGAAGGATGTTTTAATGGTACAAAGACCTCTTATAAATGTAAAACAAGATAAATTTCTCATGTCATGATGACCACTTTAAGAACAGGACGCTGCAATTTCATTGTTACACTGTAAACCCTAACGGTCAAAATAATTAATTGGTTTGATTAGGACAAACTTAAATTCAATGAATTAGTTCACACTGTAAAAAATGATTTTTTGGTTAAGTAAATACTAGTGAAAAAACCCAATGTAATTTACTGTAAAAAGTTAGTTCAGGCAAGAATTTAAAAAACTAAGTATCAGTACTTATTTCAAGCGAGTATAAATGAAAGTGTAATATCAACTCAATATAATTAAGTAAAAATTACTCAACTTTTCTAATACTGGGGTTCCCATCATGCACTGGACCTTGAATAATTAATGAGGCTCATTTTTCACTGGTTTCCAGCTATTTACACTGTTTTATCATTGATTTTTGTTTTCAGTATTAGTAAATTGCCATTTTGTGACATTTCGAGTACATTTTTTGCTTAAAACGACACATTCAAACACAAAAACGATCCAATTAAATGTTACCACCATTGTGCATTGTCTACCAAGTATTGAGGTGTTTGCATTCACATAAGGCTTAAAGTCTGACATGATGTATATATAAAGTAGCCTACTTAGATGATCTAAGTTAAGAACATACTATAAATGACTAATAAAATTCAAGATAATTGTTTTAGTGAAGTGTAATACAAAGGCAAAGGAAATCGGTATTAATCAACCTTTTACAAGCCGAGTTAAAATTACTTATTTTTTTTGTAAAGTTTACTTAATTCCACATTCCAAGTAAATTTAACTTAAAGATTTCTAATTAAAGCTACTGATAAATATGTTTAGGTTTTTACTTGGCAAATCTTTGTAAATTTACTAGCATTTTCTGAGTGAGATCGTTTAGCAAGGTTTTTTCAAGTAAATCCTACTCCAAATTTTTTACAGTGCAGTTAAATTATTTTTTATGAGTATTTAGCACTTTCTTTTCCTTTCAAGTTCACAGAACTGATATATTTTAAGTAAACTGAACTGTTTCATTGTTTTGAGTTTTATGAAATTATTTATTTTAATTTAGACAAACTTTACTTTAACTATGGCAAGATGGCACTTGAAAGAGAGTGTAAATGCTAAAATTAAGTGCAATATAATGTTTTTTTGTGTAAGATTAATGTTAAGTGTGAGATTTAGTAGTGATTAATGCTAATTTAGAAGAATTTCTGTTAATGTTGGCTTTAGGATAGTTACCATCATGGTGACAAGTGGTGCATTCAGCTTGATTTGAGAGCAAATTATCATTATCATACAGTGCTTATAACATACTGTTTCTAATATGTTAGCATTTACTACGTCAGCAGATTAGCTTTTAAAGCTAACTAAGTTAATACTCTTAAAAGTGATTTGAGTTCTGCCAACTTATTCGGGTTTACAGTGTACTACAGAGATTTAAGTTATAGTAACTAATTAGTACTATTAACTTTATTTACCAAAGTTATCTTAACAATAAGTTATTGAGTTACTTGGAAACAAATCAAATATTTTTTTATGCTTAAATTGTTTGAGTTAAAAGGCAATCGGTTTGAGTTGAACTAACTCATCAGGTTTTACAGTGTCTTCAACAGGAGAGGAACTTTTGAGTTCTGAAAGTTGCTCATCACATGACAGCTGTTGATATATTGTGGATGAATGACATGGTGAGCATCTATTCTGCGAGAGAGAGAGAGAGAGAGAGAGCGAGCGAGAGCTCCTGTGGTCTTCATTTCAGCTGTTTTCCACTGACAACACTAATTATCTTCTGAACCAGTGAACTGGGAAGCGTGATTACACACATGCAAACAGTGAGGAGAATGGGTAAGTGATTAAATTGGTTGAATTAAACTTTACTTTTGAACACAACAGGTCCTCCGAGCAGGTGGGCGTTGAGCTTTAAACCACTGAATGTTGAAGACGTTTCAGGAAAAACAATCAATTCTGAGTGAATAAATGCAGTTGCACGATCACAAGCATCAAGAGCCGAGATTATTTCCATCAAGATTGAAGCTTTCATGCACTAAAAACTGAAGCACTCCACTGAATAACAACTCACACGAGTCTGTTCCTCACTTCAATTATCGGATGATTACAGAAGACCCTGAATATAGTGTATGTTACTGTTATGTTGTGTTGTTGTTACTGTTATGATATGTTTATGGTGATATTTTAACCTTTTGAGGGTATAAATCACCAAGCACTTTTTTCACAACACCCCTGCTGTCACTTCCACAAAACCAATTACCTACAAAACACATCTTCACACACCACACACACGCACACTGATTTAACACCATCTGTGTTCTCCTGCTGAGTCACAAAGTCTTCCCGAATGTCTTATTCTGCTTTTGGGAGGATAGATTGAGCTGGCGATGTTCATCTTCTGCTGAGGACAAGATGTCTGAAAGATGGTTAGAGATCGTCCTTTCTTTAGGAACAAACATCTCGTGTCTTTCACACTCAAGTCACACTGATTAACAGCTTACAGACATTCACCCGACCAACACTACTAAAGTTCTGAGGAAAAGAAGAAAAAAAGTCACACAAAATAAAGTTAATTTCATTGTTTTTAAGCACTATAATGTTATGAAATATTTGGAATTCACTGTAATAATTCATAAATAAAAATATAAATGTAAAAAAATATATATATAAATAATAAATACATAAATGAAAAAAATACTAAAGAACTATAAAAAAATATGCAAAATATTGTACTAAATAAATACAAATTTAAATAATATAATAAAAATAGACATTCACCCGACCAACACTACTAAAGTTATGAGGTAAAGAAGAAAAAAAGTCACACAAAATAAAATTAATTTCATTGTTTTTAAGCACTATAATATTACGAAATATTTGGAATTCACTGTAATAATTCATAAATAAAAATATAAATCTAAAAAAAATATAAATATAAATATAAATAATAAATACATAAATGAAAAAAATACTAAAGAACTATAAAAAAAATATGCAAAATATTGTACTAAATAAATACAAATTTAAATAATATAATAAAAATAGACATTCACCCGACCAACACTACTAAAGTTATGAGGTAAAGAAGAAAAAAAGTCACACAAAATAAAGTTAATTTCATTGTTTTTAAGCACTATAATATTATGAAATATTTGGAATTGACTGTAATAATTCATAAATGAAAATATAAATCTAAAAAAATATAAATATAAATATATGTTTTTTAATTCTTTATATTTTACTGATAATATAAATAATAAATACATAAATGGAAAAAATACTAAAGAACTATAAAAATATGCAAAATATTGTACTAAATAAATACAAATTTAAATAATATAATAAAAATAGATTTAAATACAAATAATATATTTATAATAAAAAAGCACATTTCATTTTTAAGAACCATTTATGAAAAGTCTCAATAGTGAAAAATATAAAATTTATTGTATTAAAAAAATATAAAATAAAATATAATAAATATACAATATCGCTTTTATAAAAATATATTAAGATGAATATTATTATATCCTTTAAGAAAATAAATACTATAATATAATAATAAAATAATATATACAATATATTTAATAATTATTAACTTATTATAATAAAATTAAAATAATAAATTAACAAATAAATTAAATAAACAAATAAGTACATTTCATTTTTTTTAAGAAGTCTTACTATGATGTAATTAAATATTTGCAATTTCCTCCAACATGTAGTCTACAGGCAATATGGTGTTTAAAAAGTGGACGAGCCCTTCGATATGTCCCACCCTAACTTCCTGATTCACTTATAATGACATAAAGAGAAAATAGTAAAATAAGTAAAATAGTAAAATAGTAAAAAAAAAAGTAAAATAGTTGAAATGTCCAGTAATAAGGAGCAGTCTAGATCTGCGGTCAGCTCACAGTACACGAGACCTGCCACATCTCAATGAATTTATGCTTTTCATCTTTGCAGAGCTGAAAGCGTTGACCTTGTGCTGCCCCTCTTAAATTAAAAGCTTAATATCCATCGCCATTCGAGTGTAAATTGAAAGCAGACAATAGAGGAAAAGCAGCGAAGCACAGCGGCTTCTGATTATTTATCCAGACCGGACCAAGAGATCATGAGGCATCAATAAAACCGGGGAATCATGAGCTGTGACGGAAGACTTACATGATAGAAACCTTCACAAACATGCTCTCCATAAAGCACATCTCCTCCTCCTCCTCTTCACAAACGCCAGGTCTGCTCAAACTTCATGTGTTTTACTGGGAGAGAATAAATCCCACAATTACAATTCTCTCATCATTTACTCACACTCATGTTTTTCACAAGCCCATCAATCTGGTCAGCCAAGGACACGCAAATATATTTATACTGTAAAACAACAACAATTTCAAAACAATATATTGTTACTAGTGCAATAATACAATAAAAAAGCCAATTAATAAAAAAAAAAATTATTATTATTAAAAATAATATATTATATTATATATAATTATTGTTATATTATTAATGTTGCATTGTACTGTAAATAAAAAGTTACTTAATAACAAATATAATAAAATAGTAATAATAATTATTATTATTATAATTTATATTTTATTATGGTATTAATTGATATTACTATTGCAATAATACTGTACTGTAATAGTGTACTGTAAAATAATATGCCAATAATTAAATAATAATAATATTATTATTATTATTATTATTATTACTACATAATATTATAATATAATAATAATAATATAATTGCTAATAATAATAATAATTGATATAATAATAATTGATATTACTATTGCAATAATACTGTACTGTAATATTGTACTGTAAAATAAAATGCCAATAATTGAATAATAATAATAATAATAATATAATAAAATAACTTCTATTATTATTATTGGAATAATACTATTATAGAATTTAATCATATAAACTAATATTTATTATTATCAATATTACTAATATAATTACTAATCACTGTATTATTTGTGTTAATATTACTATTGCAACAATACTGAAATAAGAAGTATTCATTATAGTTATTATTCATTAATATCGTTTTATCATTAATCTTATTACAATAAAAATGTAATTGTTAATTTATTAAATCACAATTGGAAGGAACATTACTTCTATATACTGTAAAAAAAAGTATTTAACAACAAGAAAAATAATAATAATCAAATGTATTTAAAAACAGCTGTTTTTCCCGCCGTTGGACGCAAACAATGCAAAAGTCATCCGTCTCAGATCAGAAATATGGAAATCCTCTATGAACTCCTCTATGTGGAACACTCAGTCAAAGCAGATTGGTGTCAATGAGTTTTGGTGTTTGACAAGCGCACTTGAGAGGAAGCGATTGAGAAGGAATGAGATTATCCCTCGTCTTTCCCACGACAGTCCGCAGAGATCAATAACACACAGCCGGTCTGGCTCATCGCAGGCATGATGGGTAAACAACAGCGTGTCATCAAAGAGATGAACACGGGCCGCAGGATTACAGGTAAGCAGCGCTCGTTATCTAAAACAACAATTATTCCTCAAACAAACCCCACACAAAGAGAAATGAAGCCTCGAAGAACAGATAAACATGCTCTTACTGTGAGGGATGTGCTAGTTTGCCCATTACGGTCTCTCGTATACCCATTAGAGAGAGAGAGAGAGACTATAACTAAAACCCTGAGTTCCCAGCAGAGCACAGAAAAATGATAGTATCAGAAGCAGGGCATGCTGGGAAATCTGCAGGGGGTTGTGGAACATTGGAGAGATAACAGGCCGTAGGGGAACACTGTTCTGCTGGAGAACCAGCCCTGAACCTGAACATCAATGAACATCTCCACAAGCACGAGTTACGCCCTGTACGGGAAACTCACCCCCTGGGTGATGAAACACTAAACCCTTTACAACTCACAGCTACCAATCACCTAGCAACCACTCAGGAAACCATAGCAACTACCTAGCAACGCCCTACAAACCCCCTAGAACACAGTATGCCCTGGCAACGTCTAACTAATTAAACTAAACTAAACGGATAAACGGACTAACTAACTATAAAAAGGCTAACTAATTAATGAACTAAACTATAAACAGTTTAACTAACTAAATAAACTATATAAAAAGGTTAACTAACTAAACTAAACTATATAAACAGGTTAACTAACTAACTAAACTATAAACATGTTAACTAATTAACCAACTAACGAAATTATAACCAGGCTAACTAACTAATTAACTAAACTATAAACAGGTTAACTAATCAACTAACTAAACTATAAACAGGTTAACTAATTAACCAACAGACAAAATGATAATCAGGTTAACTAAAAAACTAACTAAACTATGAACATGTTAACTAATCAACTAACTAAACTAAACTACAAACAAGTTTAACTACTAACTAAACTAAACTATAAACATATAAACTAATCAACTAACTAACTAACTAAACTATAAACAGGTTAAACTAACTAAACTAACTAAACTATAAACAGGTTAAGTAATCAACTAACTAAACTATAAACAGGTTAATTAATTAACCAACTAACAAAATGATAATCAGGTTAAGTAAATAACTAACTAAACTCTAAACATGTTAACTAATTAACCAACTAACAAAATTATAATCAGGCTAACTAACTAATTAACCAAACCATAAACAGGTTAACTAATTAACCAACTGGCAAAATGATAATCAGGTTAACTAAATAACTAACTTAACTATGAACATGTTAACTAATCAACTAACTAAATAAACTAAACTACAAACAAGTTTAACTACTAACTAAACTAAACTATAAACATGTAAACTAATCAACTAACTAAATAAACTGATCTATAAACAGGTTAACTAACTAACTAAACTATAAACAGGTTAACTTATCAACTAACTAAACTATAAACAGGTTAACTAATTAACCAACTAACAAAATGATAATCAGGTTAATTAAATAACTAACTAAACTATGAACATGTTAACTAATCAACTAACTAAATAAACTAAACTACAAATAGGTTAACTACTAACTAAACTAAACTATAAACATGTAAACTAATCAACTAACAAAACAAACTAAACTATAAACAGGTTAACTACTAACTAAACTAAACTATAAACATGTAATTTAATCAACTAACAAAATAAACTAAACTATAAACAGGTTAACTAACTAACTGCACTATAAACATGTTAACTAAATAACTAACTAAACTGCAAGCAATATATGGACATAACAGTTGACATAAATGTTAAATTTTACAATTGTAAAACATTAATAACTATAAATATACGGTATATATAGAGAAAAAAGTAGCAAGATTGACATCACTACTGAACAGAGAAACCAATTTCAGTCTAATCAGGAAAAACTCTCAAAAGTGCTGTTAAAACTTGATAACTTTAAGATAAAAAGAGAGAGAGAGAGCTGATCCTGGACTGGTAAAGTGCCGATTTAAAATAGATTAGAGTTCAGTAGCAAAGAAGCGTCACAGAAATGAAAAAATTAAAAGATAAAAATGAAACAAGATCCGAAGATGAGAAAGACAAAAATGGAAGTCTGTAGTCACAGATATGAATCAAGCATTTTCATCTTTCAGAATCATCAGACTTGATTTGTTCAGCGAGTATTTTTGTCTCTGGAGTGCAGGAAATATGAAACATATCCATCTGAAATTATACGACGCATTAGTGATCTTGCGTTGTTATGACAACCTGTTTTATTAGACTAATTATGCCGTTCAGAAGTGGCTGGATGTTTGTACTATTAACAGCACAGGAAAGAGAATCCGCTAACCTTGAATATTTTACACGTTAAAGTGTGTGGGAGTGTTTTTCAGTCTCCCGAACGTTCGCCAAATCAGCCTGTGCGTTAATACAACTTTAATTAGTGAAAAACGACAGCTGTGGATGATTCTGGGAGAAGAGTGCACCACAAAATGACAATTCCTGGCAAAACAATAACGGCATATGGGTTTGGAAAGCCATTTTCATTTTCGCTTTAAAATAGTTTTTCCAGATCCTATTTAGTGTTCTTTCTGTCAAACTGAACTGATTAGACTCTGTCATTAATTAGTGGAATATCTGCAGTGTCTCATTTCTCACACTAACTGTATCAAAGCCTATAAGCAGAAATAGACCAAATACTTTCTGATAACAGAGCCGGGCTGTGTCAAATGACTCAAATAAACGTCCACTGACTCGGCACCATTAGAGCTGGAAACACAGGACTAAATCATCATTAGTAGAGCAGAAAAAAGCTTAGCATGAAAGCCACGCGTTTCAGCACTGATTAATAATTGGATTTGTTCAGAATAGAAACTGCACACTCGCCAGCATAACGTCGAGTTCGTTTTCCTGAGGCGAGAGACTTTTAATGTGAAAATAGTGTTCTGACCACAGATACTGAATCGGGACAACATGTTTTTCTAAATTCTAAACTCTAAATTTCTCAGGAATTCAGAAGAGTCGACGTCTTTCAAAATAAAAGTCTCCAGGCTGTACATTAACTTTTTTTGCTCACGAGCCAATGGCAAAAAGGTTTTCCAAAGTTACTGGCAAATCACTATTTTGACATCGATACCGAAGTGAAAAACTGCCATATAGATCTTTTTTAAATCGTCTCATAACTTGTCAGCTGGTATATTAGGCTGCTGTCACTTTAAGAAGTGACGTACGGATCCGTTATACTGTTGCACGTGCGTTTTCTGTCTAAACGGTTTTCGTACGTAACTGACCATTTTTTATGTGAATACTCACCAAAACCGGTATTTTTGACATTATTTTGTGTGTATTTGACAGTTTAAGTGCGATACGCAGCGAAATATAACTCAATTTATTACTGAGATGTGGCTTTATTAGCACAAACTGAGTAAAAATATGCAAAATACATGCAATCCCAGGCCGAAATCCAACGCCTGTAACAGCAACAATATTCATCCCGAGCAAATTAAATGAGTGAGTGAGGGGAGGCGGGTTTGTGTGTCACTCGCTACTAAATTACAAAATGTGTGTATTATTTTTAGATGCATTTTTAAAAGACTTCAAAATGTGTACCATATATAAAATTCAACCCAACAAATTGGCTATAGGAGTGCCTGCGTTACACACCACTGCTGAAATACACACACATTTGTCAGGTTGTTGGGCGTTAATGTCAAGCCCTGAAAGTGTCGGATTAGAAAAACATTTAGAACTAGATTAAAAATTCGTCAAGACAAACTTTAAGTTGATTTGTGGAAGTTTTGACCAGAAAGTTTAAAGTAGATTGAAGTCAAAAGTCATTTGAACCCTAGGGTGATCTGGGTGGTTGCTATAGTATTTTGGGTGGTTGCTAGGGTGTTCTGGGTGGTTGTTATGGTGTTGCTAGGGTGTTCTAAGGTATTTTGGGTGGTAGCTAGGGTGTTCTAGGTGATTGCTAGGGTATTTTGAGTGGTTGTTAGGGTGTTTTGAGTGGTTGTTAGGTAGTTGCTAGAGTATTCTGGGTAAGTAGTTTGAAGTTAAAAGTCTGACCCTGTGACCCTAGGGTGTTCTGGGTGGTTGCTAAGGTATTTTGGGTGGTTGCTAGGGTGTTCGGGGTGGTTGTTATGGTATTGCTAGGATGTTCTAAGGTATTTTGGATGGTTGCTAGGGTGTTGTTCTGTGCGATTGCTAGGGTATTCTAAGGTATTTTGGGTGGTTGCTAGGGTGTTCGATATGTATCTTTTTAACAACACTACATTGCACTTTTTGTATTATTTCAGATGCCTTTTTAAAACACTATAATTAAAAAATGTATATCATGTATAAAATTCAACCCAAGAAAATGGCTGAGTGACTGCATTACACACCACTGCTGAAATACACAAATTTGTCAGGTTGTCGGGTGTTTTGGGTGGTTGTTAGGTAGTTGCTAGGGTATTCTGGGTAAGTAGTTTGAAGTTAAAAGTCTGACCCTGTGACCCTAGGGTGTTCTGGGTGGTTGCTAAGGTATTTTGGGTGGTTGCTAGGGTGTTCGGGGTGGTTGTTATGGTATTGCTAGGATGTTCTAAGGTATTTTGGATGGTTGCTAGGGTGTTGTTCTGTCCGATTGCTATGGTGTTCTAAGGTATTTTGCGTGGTTGCTAGGGTGTTCGGGGTGGTTGTTATGGTATTGCTAGGATGTTCTAAGGTATTTTGGATGGTTGCTAGGGTGTTGTTCTGTGCGATTGCTAGGGTATTCTAAGGTATTTTGGGTGGTTGCTAGGGTGTTCGATATGTATCTTTTTGACAACACTACATTGCACTTTTTGTATTATTTCAGATGCCTTTTTAAAACACTATAATTGAAAAATGTATATCATGTATAAAATTCAACCCAAGAAAATGGCTATGAGTGACTGCGTTACACACCACTGCTGAAATACACACATTTGTCAGGTTGTCGGGTGTTAATGTTTGTTGTTCTTCTTTTTTTACTACTCGACGACCCACTCAAACCAGTCGGTAGAGAAACACTCCAATACAGTGGGTCCGTTTAGCAGCAGAAATGATAATAATAGTGTGGTCAAATCCCAGTGCAAACACATCTGAAAGCATTGTTGTTGTTGTGGTTGAATCCGGAGCACCTCCAGTGAGCTTTTACACACTAATCACACACTACACGTCGGCTTCTGGGCGAAGGTTTGTACAGAACAGGCAAACAAGCACTTAAAGCCTTAAAAAAACAAAATGCTTCTGCTGGCTAGTTCATAAATTAGGGTTGGCATGCACACAGTATTAACGAGAGAGCTGTTAAATTAACCGTAGAGGAACTGAAGCACAAACAGAATAAACTCCAGCACTGATCGCTAATTAATAAACAATACAGAATACAGGAAGGTCTATAACACCTGGAGTTATCCATTAGTTCCTCGGGACGTGACGTGACTCTCGGCTGCTCAGTTTTCAGACTGATCTCAGGACAGTTATCTGACTCAAATGATTTTCTGATACGGTAGGCTGCATGCGTCCTCATATCAAAGCCAGGACTCTGATTAGTCCATCGATAGTCGATTTTAGTCTTATACTGTAGCGAACATTTCGAATTTCCTTTTTAAAAATGAAAACGGCAACACTGAGCGTAGATCAGTCATGTGTGCAATCTCAGATACAATCTGTGTAATTCTGCTGCACTTTCTGCATGGATACGCAATCATTTCCTGCTCTGCAATGCTAATCATTTTATTACAGTTTTCATAATGATGGTGTAATGAGTTATGAAGTGTGCAGATGGCAGTGGTTTAGTTATAGATGTTATCTCTCTATCCAGATCTCATTTCCCTGTATCTTTAACTGGCAAACACCCTTTTCAACTCATATAGTATTTTTAAACTTTAATAAAACGAGAGTCACATATAAGTGCTATTTGCTTCCACCGTGATAATTTAAGCGTTTGTGCATCAATCATGATTTTTTTTTCACTTCGTCATGATCCTTTAACCTTTTTTGCTTCCGTTATGATTCTTTAACCCCATTTTTTACCTTCCATTATTATTATTCTTTGACCTCTTTTTGCTTTAACCCCACTTTCTGCATGGATATGCAATAATTTCCTGTTCTGCGATGCTAATCATTTTAATGCATTTAATGCAACTGGTTAACCGCACCGCCTTTCAACTCGATAGTGATACAATAAATGTGAATATTTTTAAACTAAGGATAATTAGTCACAAATAAGTGCTATTTTAAAATATAGACAGATCGGGGTTAAGTCCAGTGTTGGGCATGTTACTTAAAAAAAGTCATTAGTTATACAAAGTTACTAGCTACTTCTCACAAATAGTAACTGAGTTAGTAAATCATTATAAAAGTAACTATTACTAGGGAAAGTATCTATTGCGTTACTTAAAAAAAGCCCTATGTCAAATAACTTGGATGCATCCAATATTATATATATATATGTTAAATTAATGAAATGGACACTGTAGAATAAATTATTATTATAAAAAACTGTACACTAATCTACACTATCGCAATGTTGCTGTGGGACAATGTGAGAGACGCCTATAAAATCCAATTTATTTATTTAAATATTATCATTACTATAAGTTTAGAACATTTAATATTGCACAGACCAAAACTGGCCAACAAATAAGTCTAAAAATAAATTATGCTTAAATGTACCAAAAATGACTAAATAACAATAAAAAAATACACGTATACACATTTTGTAGTGAAATTAAAATGATAAACAGATGATACCAATAGGCTACAGAGATTATTCTAAAGCTGAAATTTGTCGTTTATTTATAAACAAACTATATAATGCTCGGACAAAACGCGACAAAATTAAGTATTAAAGCTTTAACAACAAAAAAAAGTGCAAACATTCAAAATATTAATAAAAATTAAAGCTGCAAGCAGCATTTATCGGTGTTCAGGTCTTTAAGGCATGTAAGCACAAAAGCATCAAAAGACATTAAGTTGTATGTAGCAGGCATGATTTATCATGATATACTACATTTCAGCTTGATATTACATAATTAACCATGTTCCAATATGATTTATCATAATTTACCATGTTAAAATATGATTTACTACAGTTTAGTTCACACACTCATTTTCAACTTCAGGATAATAGTCATTTTTTACTAAATGTGGTTGTAAATGTTAAAAGATTGAATTGATAAAGTTATACTATAAATTATAGTTGAGTATTGTGAAAAAAAAATAATTTAAACAGCAGTGGGCAGTACAACACCACTCATTGGCCACCTATAATCCGATCCTCACGGAACTTTGCGGAGGAACTTTGGTTGCTGTAGCGCCACCTATCCACCTATGCACCTATGCACCTATGCACCTCGTACTCTGATAGCTTTGAGATATACAAATCCGAGATATACATCTTGTCCGTCTTGAGCCAGGGATTACAGTGGTGTAAAAACATTGAAGCTAAGTCAAACGGTCTTGGAGTTATGAGCAATTTAGTACTTTTGGTTGCTGTAGCGCCACCTATGGGCCAATCGGGCTCATACTCCACAATTTGAGGCCCTACCATCTGACAAAGTTTCAGAGCTCCAGCCCTTACGGTTTGGGCTGCACGATGCGTTTTAGGGGATTTTTTCTTTCTTTCTAGCAAATACAATAGGTTTTCAGCACTTCGTGCCTGAACACATAACTAGTATCAATAAAACAATGGTCCTGAAATAACACTGAGACACACAGACCGAATGCTGTTTTCTTGCGTTAAGTGCTGCCAAATCACTCTAATTACTTTTGATTTGATAATACAAACTTTTAATGTGCACTTTACAGCTTAAAATATTCAGCATCACCCAAGTAAAAATAAATCATTTGTGAGTGAGGCTCTAACCCTCTGAGACTGGATTTATGTTTTAGGAGAGCTCAATAAAAGATGTATATGGTCTGCTGTTGTAAATTCATGTGCTAGTCTTTATCATGGAGTCTTTTCTTGGGCCAATCAGAACATGGTTAATATTTAAATGACAACGGTGGACCAATGAGATCCGAGTGTGGGCGGAGCTACTCGGAACAACATGATGAAATGGACACCAAAAGACTCAGTTATGTCTGCACTCTAAAAAATGCTGGGTTGTTTTAACCCAATTTTGGGTAAAATATGGACAAACCCAGCCATTGGGTTAAAAATGTAATTTAAAAATGTAACCCAATGGCTGGGTTTGTCCATATTTTACCCAAAATTGGGTTAAAACAACCCAGCATTTTTTAGAGTGTGATTATTCCAGATTAATGAGTCTGCAAAATCAAGAACCGTTATAAATAACATTAAAATATTTCAAGTTTGAAGACGTCAGTCTTTTAGTCCACAAATCTTCACATTACTAAATGCCAGACGTCAGTAATATTGACAGCAGCGTTTGCTTTTCCCTCTGTTGTTCTTTCCAAAAAACATTGTTCTTTTCTAAAAGTTAGTTAGTTGCCATTGACATATCAACATTTTAATCAACCCATTTGCCAAGTTACAAGTCTAACAAACGAAACACAACTCAATTCAGTCCTATGAAAACCATGGAGGAAACAGCTCTCATTATTGCAGCAAACCTTAGGGATTTAAATCCAGTTCTGTCGTGTTGTCATGGTGATAACATCCAACTCACGTTCGTCCAATATGAAAACAATAGCGATACAACAAGCTGGCAAGTAATTATATGCTCAATGTCACTGCAAATCTCATTGGGAAATACAAATCGGTATTTTAATACTTTTCTTTACTTAACATAATTTACGCAAATTGTATTTCTTTCCTTGAGAGACTTGCCGCAATGTTATTGTCTAACGATTTAAAGCGTTCCTTCTATCTAGCCTTTTATTATTATCATTTTTTTAATTAAAATAAATCGTGTTTGTATCGTTTGAAGCCAGTAGGTGTTCATTAAGAAGAACAGATGGTGCTCTGTTGATCATAATAACAGTATCTGTCAATCAATAGGTTGCCACGTCAACCAATTAGTGACACTTTGCCGTACTGAAAATGAACTCTATTATGAACTTATGGATGTTCCCCCCATAAACGGCCTCAAACCGTTCTTCAGAAAGTCTATGGGTGACGTCACAGATGCTTTGTCCATATTTTTTAACCCTTTTTGCTTGAATTGTGATTTTTAAAGGAGTAGTTCACTTTTGCTGATAATTTACTCACCCCCATGTCATCCGAGATGTCCACGTCTTTCTTTCTTCAGTCGAAAAGAAATGAAGGTTTTTGATGAAAACATTCCAGGATTTTTCTTCATATAATGGACTTCAATGGGAACCAAACGGTTCAAGGTCCAAATGAGAGTTTCAGTACAAACTGCAAACTTGTTCAAAGGGCTTTAAACGACTCCAGACGATGAATAAGAGTCTTATCAAGCGAAACGATCGCTCGTTTTATAAATAAATAAGAAAGTTTAAGTTTTATAAGCTCAAACGCTCGCCTCGCTCTGTTCTGTAACGCACGACGAAATGAACAAATCTTTTTCCGAGTCATTTGGTTCATTCGGCGAAAGAAACGAACGAATTGATTCGGAAAAAGATTTGTTCATTTTATTGAACGTGTGTTACAGAACAGAGCGAGGCGAGCGTTTGATCTTATAAAACTTAAACTTTGTTATTTTTTTTTTTAAAAAATGAGCGATCGCTTCGCTTGATAAGACTCTTATTCATCGTCTAGAATCGTTTAAAGCCCTTTGAACAAGTTTGCAGTTTGCACTGAAACTCTCATTTGGACCTTGAACCGTTTGGACCCCATTGAAGTCCATTATATGGAGAAAATCCTGGAACGTTTTCATTAAAAAACCTTCATTTCTTTTCGACTGAAGAAAGAAAGACGTGGACATCTTGGATGACACGGGGGTGAGTAAATTATCAGCAAAAGTTTTTTGAAAAGTGAACTACTCCTTTAACTCCCCCGTTATGATTCTAAACACTTTTCTGGCTTCGTTAACCCCTTTGATTATTTAATCCTATTAGCTTTATTATAATTGTTTAATCCAGTTTTGCTTTTGTCGTGATGCTTTCAGTTGACACAACCCCAACTGGGAGTTATCACAATCATAATGGTTTATGTTAATATGCTAATTCTCTTAATGACTTGAAAGCAGCATTATTATACACTTCACTGTTGATGGGAAAAGTAAATACTGAGTTTGGGAAATATTATCAGCCCAAAAATTCCCAACACCACAGGCCCAGCTCATACATTTAAAAGCTGCTATGCATTTCAAAAGATAATAGTCACAAACAAAAGGCTTGTGGGTAATATTAGCCCAAACAGCATGCACAGTTAGCTGTCTGACTCTCGGTATTCAGAAGCCTCAGGATATAGCGCTGGCAGACAACAGTGTCGGATAATGAGCGCAACAGCCGAAGGTGAAAGCGGTCACACACACACATTCTCATGATGAGATCCCTGCCTTCTGCCAGATCCCCCAACTGCAGTTTTCCAGCTATTCCCATTAGCATTTTGCCAATTACTCCCTTGGACACATTTCCAACTTTCCCCACTGGATTATTTCAAGCATTGGCCACTTACGATTGTTTCCAGTTGCGGAGTCATTGCGTTAGTCAGATGACAGTGGGTGTCTGCTGTTACTTCCTTTCTGGAGTAGGAAAACGGTGAAACCCAGACAGGGCGCTTTGCCACGACAGACGCTACAGTGAACAGAACAGCTCTGTGGTCATTTAGATGCAGTGCCAATGGACAAACACACACACACACAGCACTAAAGCAGCTAATCAAGAATCCAAGATGGCATGGCTCTTTGTTTTCTTCCATATACCCAGATGCTCTCTCCGTCTCTCCCAGAGGATGAGGTTATGGCTCAGTGATTGCTCCTTTCAGAGCCCAGAAGACTTAATGGTGTTTTAGCTCATTTAGGCTTAAGTTTCAACTTTCTAAAAAAAAAATATAGCACATAATACATGCACATCCAAAAGACCGCAACAACACAAATCCAAAAACATAATAACCCATCAAAACTACATGCTCTTGATAATCACATTAAAGTCCCATTAGTTTTTTTGACTTTTAGTATGAATATAAGCTAGTGTGCTCCGATACAATGACGAAATTCACCATTCAAAACTTCCGCCAAAATGATGACCGCTCTGCACTTAATCTTAGGAAAATGCTTCATCAAGCTTCACATCAGATTTTTATGCAGTCTGAAGCCCCGCCCCCTACATTATAAACAGACGCTGAACTGAAGCTGCGGCTGAAATCGCTCACTTGTTCAGACATTTACTGTTTTCTACATGGTGAACACTATATAGGGGATAGGGAACGATTCAGATAGTGTATGTATGCTTTCCATTGGGGCGAGTGAAGTCGTTAGTGTCACACAAACCGGATGACCGCAGACCACACTCTTAGAAGAAATGGTTCTATTTAGAACCAGAAATGGTTCCATCCCCCGCTTCATATATGGAACTCCAAAATGGTTCTATATAGAACCATTTTTTTTTTTTGGTAAAAGGTTCTATTGGCCATGTATGGAATATATAGAACCCAGAGGAACCCTTTTTTTAAGAGTGTATAGAACCTTATATGGGTTCCAAATACGTAGCGCTGAAAGAACCTTTTAAGGTTCTATATAGAACCTTTTCTTCTAAGAGTGCAGAGGATGTATCAGACTCTGGTTTCTGCACAGAATGCTGTATTTTAAAGCGTAATGGAAATTAAGAGGAAACTGACAGCTCTGGCCGAGCTAAACGCTTAAAAAGGGGAGGAGCTATTCGATATGCCCCGCCCAATACCAATATATTGGAAGCAATGTTGTTGTAATCGATTGTTTCCAGCTGAAAACAACACACGATACAAACACTGACAGAATCCACCCGACTTCAAAGAGCTCAATCGTTTAAAGGGATACTCCACTTTTTTTATGGAAATAGGCTCATTTTACAACTCCCTCAGAGTTAAACAGTAAAGTTTTACCGTTTTCGAATCCATTCGGCCGATTTTCTGATATTTCGAAGAATATCAGTAACCACACAGTTTCTGGTCCCACTGACTTCCATAGTAGGAAAAAATATATACTATGGAAGTTAACGATGCACCGATAACCGATATATCGGCCGATAAACTTAAATCCAAATTGTTATCTAATTTTGAGAGCCTGATATCAAATACAAAAGTCTCACAATTAATTCCATGTCCCAAGCGCACAATTATAATGATGTTTTCATTATAGTGTTGTATAGCCGATATGACGGATTTGCACGGCACATGTTGTACCGAATCGTATTTTCTATTTTTGAAGAGATTTCAATCATATTTCAAGAAATTCAAAAACATAAACAGTGCTCGACAAGTGTCTCAGCTGAAGGGAATAATACATTATTTATCGGCTGTAATATATCGGCCATATTTTCCTACCAGGCCGATAACGATAACATTAAAAATTAACATATATCGCCCGATACCGATATGCTGGCCGATATATCGTGCATCCCTAACGGAAGTCAATGGGACCAGAAATTGTCTGGTTACTGATATTCTTCTAAATATCACAAAATCGCGGGAATGGATTCGAAAACGGTAAAACCCAACTGTTTAACCTGTAAAATGAGCCTATTTGCAAAAAAGTGGAGTATCCCTTTAAAAGCAGCTGTTGTGCGTCGATGTAGACTCTACTAGTTATCGTTCTTGGTGTAAACAAGCCATCAGAAATGTTTGCGTTCATCCTGAGTCGAGACTGGGAGAAACCACTGAGGTCTCGTTTGTTACGCCGGTGAATCGGAGAAGTTTTTGAGGTCTCTTCTCAAACTCTAAACTATCTGTTTTTTTCCTCAAGAGAAACATCTAAGATGCAGAGTACGTAGTCTCCGTTTGCACTCCACTTAATCGTAGTGCCGTCTGGAAGAAACGAAGGAGTTATTAAAGAAATCTTTTTGCAAGCCTGTCAATCGCTTAAACTAAAACTGGGAAATGTAATAAATAAACAGCTCCCAGGCCCTGCAGTGGTTGTTTCTCGCGGTTACATCCTTCACATGAATAATGAAACATGAGGAATAATGAAACAGGATGAGGTGTGCCGGAGGAGTTTTCTTTCTTTCTTTTCCTCTGTTTACATCTAATGGTGTGTTGCGTCGCTCGCTTTAACTGTCACAGAGCTCGGATAATTAGACCCGTGTGTGTGTGTGTGTGTGTGCGGGTGGATGGAGCTGTGGCCTTCACTGAAGCTAGCATGTGACATATGGTTTTCCCAGCATGCCTCAGCAGCTCCAGGCCAGAGTCACGGCCCGGTGTGTGTGCCGGCTCGCAGTGTGTGAACTCTGCCAAAGGGTGACGGACCGTTACAGATTCATTCTTCAAACACACATCAAGCGGATCTCTGTCCTGTGATGTCAGAGTCGATAACTCACTCTACACACACACACACACAGAACTTCAGAACTTCAAACAATCTTCTGTCAGGTCAATAGTCGAAAGTTTGTTTCACTTTTTCTAGTTATTATTTTACATTCTCAAATAGTGTTGTCAAACGTACCGAATTTGATAAT
>NC_142784.1:34038482-34068482 GCF_988280905.1 Pimephales promelas
AGTGTTGGTGACCAGAAGACACTTTCAAAAACATAAACAAATTGTAATGTTTCCAAACTTTTGACAGGAACTGTAAATCAAGAGCAAACCTCACAGTCACTATATGTCTCAAGCCCCTTATTTTAATGTTTACTTTCCTCAATAAACCACATAATTTGAAGTATCACAGTGGCGTCACACACCTGAACTCAAGCTCAGGGTTACGGTCTCATCCAATCCTGCTAATAAATTAGCCGGCGAGAGATTTCCCGATAAACGAGAGTGTGTGGATGTGGGATTGTTTTTGTGAATCATTGTTGGAATCACAGAGTGTGTGTGTGTTTTAATCACAGTCATCTATAACACACCTGAAGATAAGACCTCTTCTGCAATAACTCATCAGAAGAAGGGGTTCCCGTAGGATGAATAAATCACACTTTGAGTTTTACTGGTGTCGTGTTTCGTTGACGTCGCTCGGCCTTTGGTTAATAAAGTCAATATTCGCTTGTTTTCATCACATTTGCTGTTTGGGATTGATAGAGCATCCTATAAACCTCCTAACATGAGCATTGCAACACACAGACTTTTTACCAGAGACCAGATTCACAAAACAATCTCACATTTTTCCCCGCCAATGTTTTGTTTGTTGTTGTTGTTGTTGCCAGTACCAGCATTTTTATGACTTTCACAAAACTTTCCTCACTTTCATCTGAAAATGCAATATCAAAGGAAAGATCAGAGGCTTTTAAACAAAAAGCTTCATGCATTCTTGTTCACCAACACTCGAAGGTGGGTTTCATCGAGAAAAAAAGCAACGTTTTGAACGAAAAGCTGAGAAAATCTGTTTTTTGTCCGGATCGGATTCAGAACGACGATCGAAACATACATGCTTTAGTCGTTTACTTTCCCAGGGTTCGACGTTTCATCGGCAGTATTGATGTAGGGCTGAACGATTTTGGAAAATAATCTAATTGCGATTTTTTTTATTGCGAATATTGCGATTGCGATTTAATATGCGATTACTATTTAAGTTCTTTATCTTCTGTGTTGTATTGTATATATTACGACACAACATCACATTAATCAAACATAAACTGTTCTTTCCTGTATGCCAAGCCTATATGCGTAGCGTGACATCTGCAGACGGCTTTCTCTCGAGTGTAATCGCAGCTAACCGCGTTTCATCACATCGCGATATTATCGCAAATGCATTTAATCGTTAACCCTATTTTGATGTATATGCAGTTTAATGTTGATGATCACGTTATTTACCCTGTGCGTCAGCAATGCTTCTCTCGCTAGTTTAGAAGAACAGAAGATGTGTAATAGCGCCCCCTACCGTATCACAGTGGAAACGCGGATTGCTGGAAAATTTAGTCAATGGCGGAGAAAGAGTTAAGAATAAAATTCCGCTGTTTGGTTTTTATTTTAATACTGAATAAAAAAAAATTAAGGCTATTTTGTATTCCTGAAAAAAAAGATTTTTCTAACCATTATTTTATGCGTCAGGCTTTAACAACATTTAAGACACATCAATCCGAAATCCAAAGTATCAACAAAGATACTGACAATTTTATCCAAAACGACTTATATTACATTGACAGCATACAATTTATTAATTCCCACAATCTCAGAGACACAGGCTGCGTCCCAAATCACATACACTCTAGAACAGGTACTTATTTTGAATAAGTAATTACGGTAACACTTTACAATACGGGTGCACTAATAACTAATGCCCAGATAATACTTAATTAATGTGCAATTAATGTGTAATGTGTAAGCTATTCATTAATCATTACCACATTAGGAACTAATTAAGAGTATGTAAGGTTAATGTATTAGTTCATACGTGAATTGTTATTAATTAAATATGTAATTGTGGATTAATTTCATAATAACTCATTTTTTAACTAATAGTGTCAATTAATATATTAATTACCAGTCTTTCAACTTCCAGATAATATGACAGGTACACTAATATGCATTAATACATGATTAATTACTTCATTGTTAGTGCAAATTCATGTGCAAATTACTAAATGACTAGTTAATAATGATGTGCCCCAACAAGTAAAGTCATAACATAATGATTCCTTTGCAAATCATTAGCTAATGATTAATTAAAGCAGACAACTGGAAGTTGAAGTGCATAGCTTTGACTAAATGTGGTAATTAACACATTAATTTACATTATTAGTTCATAAAATATGTTAATAATGAATAAATACACAATGACACATTGAATTAATCGCAATTCATGTAGTGCTTAATCTATTAATCATACAGACTCTTTATTAGTTTCTGATGCAGTAATCATTAGTTCATCATGAGTTATAAATTAACTCATGATTATCTGTGCATTAGTTAAGCATGAATTAATGCATATTAGTGCGCATCTATTGTAAAGTGTTACCGTATTACTTTGAGACTGATTAATATGTATGTTATATGTGGTACACTACATCCGCCATGTTGCCCTTATCATGTGACCAACCAGCACCAGTCACATCGCTTCATAAATCCTCTCTCACACGGCCTCATGGGATAGCGAAGTGTCTATAATCTCTCACCGGAAAAAGTTGGTCATCCGGGTATTTTTTGGCAATTCTTTTATGAATACAATGAATTCTCATTAATCACATACTGTTTTTCATCTACTACATTGGACTCTCCATAGAATGAAGAGCACATGCAGTACACACACACACACACACACACACACAATTTCACTCGCGGTGGTGCCGTATTGTGCGCTTATTCCAAGAGGTCAACTTTTCCTCTGCGTCTCGACTGATCTAACAATCCCAGCCCTTCACCACGCTGAGGAGAATTACAATGCCGGACCGCAACCCGCCGAACGCCTGAATTCATCAGGTCTGGCCGTGATTTGTTTTGACACAAATCTGCGGTGTGTAGGTGCATAATCACCACCTTGTTATCTCACTCAAACAGATTGTTCGGCGTCTCTGCAAAAATTGTCCTATAATCATCTTGGGAAATCTCTGACCGTGACAACAAAGGCAGTGTTAGTTCTCCTCCATCATGTTGGCGAGCGCCGGTAGAGCATCGCAGATAAGGACGCTTTTAGCCGTCATGTTTACTGAGGCTGTAATTGGATTAAAGCTCGGCCCGTAAACACATTCGTTCTCGGCGCCGTGACCTGCTACAAAAGTAACACTGAAGGATGGGATAGACGTGATTTCTCACGCTCTCGGCGCTCAGGCGGGACTTTTCCATTAGAAGGTAATACATAATTAACCAACAGTCAATATATTCATTCACATTATATCAATTAACATGTAGTGAAGGCTTACAGACGCCAAGAGATCCGCCATTTACTAGCTGAAACCTCTTTAAAGCCTACTCTAAATCTGAAGGACCTGTCGCACACAATCTACTGCATATCTTCTGTCGTCTGATTGATAGTTTAGACTTTTTTTAGTCTTAGGCTGTGTGTCCACTGAAACGTTTTTAGCCGCGAGACGCTCTGCTGAAGACGCCGTGCTTTGGGCGCTTGAAAGCGTTTTGGCAGCGTAGCGTTTTTTCCGTTGAGACGTTTCGTTGCTATGATACAGAATATCCGCAGCAGTTTGAATTTTGTGACAGTTGGTCGGTGTGGTTTAGTCCCGCCCCTCCTCCACTGTGATTGGACGGCTGGGTAAAAAGTGACAGTGATGAGCGCTGTGTTTTATCCAAAGTTGAACATTTTTCAACTCCCAGCGACCAGTAAAAAACGCCGGGCGCTCGGCGCTTCACCGTTAAAAAACGCTCAGCGCCTCGTCACGCTCATGGCGTTTAAAAAACGCGGCGCTCCCATTAAAAACAATTGAAAACGTACGCCAGGCGCGTGGAAAAACGCTTTGGTGGACACACGGCGTAACTGTACAAACGTCGATCCTCATGCTTCATGTGTCTTTTTGCAGTGAAATCTTCACTTGACTTGATTTGACACGACATCAACCTACAGAAATCCCAAACGAGTGTTTCTCAGTGAAATCAAGTCTAAAATCTGCCGTCAAAAGCATTTCTGCTCAAACTCTTCTGAAATCAAAATACTGTTCAGGCGTCAATCTCTACATCCAATTTGCAAGCAATTGCATCATTACTGCATTGCAAAAGCTGATTGGCCTTTGCTGACATTTAAAGTCCCCCTGTAGTCCACAATTTCAGCCCTTAAAACTCATCTTTGATCACCAAAATGACACATTTAAAAAATGTTCCTTGAAAAAAAGTGTGTTTGTGCCTTAAAATATCTTGAATGTAACTCGACACCCTTGCCTCATTTAGTATGTGCGGTTCTATGAATATGCAAATGAGCCCCGCCTCCACTCACTCACTCAGAAATCCACTGGTGCGTTTCCCGAAAGCATCGTTAGCCAACTATGGTCGCAAGTTCCTTCGTTATCAGCATAGTTAAACGAGCCAAAGGATGACATCGAAATATAATCACATAGGCTTGACATCACGATTGCGATATGATTAATCGTGCGGCACTATTATTTATGTCTATTTTTTTATTCTAAGAAATTTCAGAGAAACATCTGAAACAACAGATACACTAAAAAGTCTATTAAAGGGCAACATCTGAACAAAAAGGGTAGTTAGTTTTCTTTTGGGTAGTTAAAGGGTTAGTTCACCCAAAAATGAAAATTATGTCATGTACATACATGCTGCTGACATATTATTGTAGCAGAGTTTGTGCTGAATACAGTGAATACTTTAGCTGTGCAATGAGACGTATCTCTCCTTGGCCTGTTATATTGAAAATGTATGTTTTACAATTTGCAGTATGACGTTATCCATTGCTAAATTATGGCTCATTATAGACTAGCTACCCACAAAGCTAGCTAATGCCGCTATCATCGGTCTGTTCTGTTGTGACAATAAAAGAAACCAGATTCCTTTTAAAATGCATTATCATATTATTTTAGTTAAAACTCATAAATAACTACAAATAACTAATGTTAGGGAAATCTGTTAATGTTTTGTTGCCCATTCTGAAAAAAAACTAAAAAAAAATATCTGCCAATATTTTGGATTTGGTACATTCCTGTTATCCAGACCCCACCATATACCATTTAGGAACTATAGTCATCCCTGATTGGTTTTAACCCCAGTGATGGGTAGGTTTAGGGGCGGGTTTAGGGCTAGGCCATCGTCTCTGATTGGTTTTAACCCCAGTGACGGGTAGGTTTAGGGGCGGGGTTAGAGGTAGGCCATCATCCCTGATTGGTCTTAACCCCAGTGACGGGTAGATTTAGGGGCGGGGTTAGGGATAGGCCATCGTGGGGTCCGGATCCCACCATATACCATTTAGGAACTAAAGTCCTCCCTGATTGGTTTTAACCCCAGTGATGGGTAGGTTTAGGGGCGGGGTTAGGGGTAGGCCATCATCCCTGATTGGTCTTAATCCCAGTGACGGGTAGGTTTAGCGGCGGGGTTAGAGGTAGGCTATCATCCCTGATTGGTCTTAACCCCAGTGACGGGTAGGTTTAGCGGCGGGGTTAGGGGTAGGCCATCATGGGGTCCGGATAACAGGAAAGTACATCGGATTTTAAACAACAAATATTTGTATCGGTATCAGCCTTAAAAATCCTTTATCGGTCGGGCTCTAGTTTTCAGTGCACCCTGACCCCTGCAAATCCATCTACATTTCGCCATATCCAGACCCTTTCATACATACTACTTCTAGGAGAAAAGGCTTTAAATAAGTGATACATAATTTGTGGGTCTGGAGTCTTTCTGCTTCTCCATCAGAGCGTCACATACAGCAGACACTTCCTTCAAAGCGGCACGACTGGCCATGTGCAGATCCTGCCTCAATTATCCTCAGTTTCTGCTCGGATCTTCTTCCCCTTCCTGCTGGAGTCAAATGACTGTCATGTCCGACTGAGCGCTGCCGTCTGCAGTGTTACAGGGGTCCCTTTATCTCTCGGCTCGTGGTGTGAACGGAGTCTGCTGCAAGAGACAGAAGCTTCCCGTCACGACTTCTGCTCGCGCTGAGAAACACATTTGTGACTTCATGGCGGCTGAAAGAAATACATTAGACTGTATTTTCCCAGCAAAATACAGCAATTTTGTTCCCCATGAAGATTGCATTTAACATAATCTGGACTCAGATCATCATATTAGAGTGATTTCTGAAGGATCATGCGACACTGAACAATGGAATAAATTCAGCTTTGATCGCAGGAATAAATTACAGATTACTATATATTCACATAAAAAGCTGCTGATTTACATTACAATAATATTTCATATTTTTACTGTATTTTTAATCAAATAAATGCAGCCTTGGTGAGCAGAGAGAAGAGACTTTTATGATTCATGCTGTGACCTTCACGTGAAGAGCGCGCATTTGCATTTGATCAGTCATTTACATACATGTTGCTGACATATTATTGTAGCCGAGTTTGTGCTGAATACAGTGTAATAATACTTTAGCTGAGCAATGAGACGTATCTCTCCTTGGCCTGTTATATTGAATATATATAGCACACATTTGTATTTGTTTAAACCGTCCAATTCAGTCACACAACTGTGTTTTCATTTCAAAACGCAATCACAGCACATCATGAGCTCAGAATAATCCTATTGTGGTGCCATAATACAATTGCAAACGGCGAAAAAAAGATCAAACCCAAGCAAATCAATAGTGTACTTAACTAAAAAATTCATTGCATGAACACACTCGAATCAGAAAATATTAAACACTATGTGATTTTGTTCCAACAGGGCCGAAAGTCATATCCATCAAAGCTTCATTTGTCAACGTCTATTCAGATGGTTAAAGTGAATTAAACCAAACACAGCTAAGAGAATTACAGCTAAATTTGCATTATGAATCATGCATTCTGACCCCAGCCGTCTGTCTCCGTGTTCTCCATCTCACGGTAATAAGGGTTCTCGCTGCAGCCCGGGAAAAAAAAATGGAGTCTTATTATAGCCAACACAAAAAGGGTTTTTAAAAACCTCGGTGCGTTTGAGAGCTTTCATCCTTTATAGCTGTGCATAATAACTGTGAAACGGATTGATCTCTACAGATCGCCTGCCGAGAGCTGATTGCCACGACGTGCTGATGCAGAACAGGTTTCGTGTTTTATATATATACGGCGATGTACAGAATCAGTAAAACTGTAGATGTTCACAAGGGAAGGAAACATTCACTCAAGGTTGGCCTTCGGAAAAATAAAAAACAGAGAAATTCATCATCACCCAGCATGCAATAATTATCTTTTAAAATACAACTAAAGAGTTTTGGTTCCTTGAAACTGTGGCCTTAGTTTTAATACTCGGCATTATTTTTGATCTGCCTGCATTGACACTGAGCTGGACGATGACATCACGGTTTACTCCAGAGCGGCTATATATAAAAATGAACTGAATTAGTAACTTTTAGAAACAAAAATGAACCATCACTGAACTTACTTGAAGGGAAAGTTCACTTTGAAGTTCATTTTTGGTGTGTTTTATCTTACCTCAAGGGCATCCGAGATGTAGGTGTTTTTGTTTCCGCAGTATTTTGATATTTTTAGGTCAAACCGTTCTTGTCTATCAGTCATATAATGGAGGTCTATGGTCACCACCTCAAAGAGCATGCACAGAGAAGTCCAGATTAAACATGATTTAATGACTCGTGATTACAAGAGGTAAAAACGATATAAATATATTCGTTTTCTCACACAAACCGCTCGTTTCGTGTCTTAGGCCATCAATGTGTGCTTACATTGCATGCTCTTTGAGGTGGTGACCATAGACTTGCATTATATGACTGACGTTGTGTATTGTGAAAGCGCTATACAAATGAATGTGAACTGAATGGATCTCTCCTGACTGTAACTTGTGTGGCCGTTCCATCATGAGCGATGAAAGAGCAACGCCTGAGCAATAGCACTGACCTCCTCTCATTAAAGTCTGTGTGTAAACACCCGTCAGGGGTGCACCGGCGGGGGACGGGACGTGTGTGTGTGTGTGTACGAAGCGTTTCCTCCAGATGGGAGATTTCCCGCCACTGATGAGGGTCACGAGGAGTCACGAACGACACGCGTCACTGCCGTTCTGCTCATCACCGCGGGAATCTGTGCGTGTGTGTAACTTCCTCTTTATGTGTGTGTGTGTGTGTGTGTGTGTTTAACGGTGCTAATGAAGTAAAAAAAGAGAAATAAGTAGCTAGGAGATGGCTCAGATTAGCAGGTTAATGGAATGAAACAGATACGTGATTAATTCCTCTAATTAGAATGATGTTGGAACAGACAGCTGAAAAACGTTCCCTATTCCTGTAGATCTTCCTCTCGCCTATCAGCGGTCCACAGGGAAACAAACGCAACCAGGCTCCGCCCACACTCTCTTCTGATTGGCTGTGATTTTGGTTGGGAGAGCAGTGCACTTGCACAGAGACTCCGCCCACACTCTCGTCTCATTGGCTGTGATTTTGGATTGATTTGGTTGCACTTGCACAGAGACTCCGCCCACACACTCTTCTGATTGGCTGTGATTTTGGATTGATTTGGTTGCACTTGCACAGAGACTCCGCCCACACTCTCCTCTCATTGGCTGTGATTTTGGATTGATTTGGTTTTCAGTGCAGAGAGACTCCGCCCACACTCTCTTCTGATTGGCTGTGATTTTGGATTGATTTGGTTTTCAGTGCACAGAGACTCCGCCCACACTCTCTTCTGATTGGCTGTGATTTTGGATTTATTTGGTTGTCCGTGCACAGAGACTCCGCCCACACTCTCTTCTGATTGGCTGTGATTTTGGATTGATTTGGTTGTCAGTGCACAGAGACTCCGCCCACACTCTCTTCTGATTGGCTGTGATTTTGGATTGATTTGGTTGCACTTGCACAGAGACTCCGCCCACACACTCTTCTGATTGGCTGTGATTTTGGATTGATTTGGTTTTCAGTGCACAAAGACTCCGCCCACACACTCTTCTGATTGGCTGTGATTTTGGATTGATTTGGTTGTCCGTGCACAGAGACTCCGCCCACACACTCTTCTGATTGGCTGTGATTTTGGATTGATTTGGTTTTCAGTGCACAGAGACTCCGCCCACACTCTCTTCTGATTGGCTGTGATTTTGGATTGATTTGGTTGTCCGTGCACAGAGACTCCGCCCACACTCTCTTCTGATTGGCTGTGATTTTGGATTGATTTGGTTGTCAGTGCACAGAGACTCCGCCCACACTCTCTTCTGATTGGCTGTGATTTTGGATTTATTCGGTTGTCCGTGCACAGAGACTCCGCCCACACTCTCTTCTGATTGGCTGTGATTTTGGATAGATTTGGTTGTCCGTGCACAGAGACTCCGCCCACACTCTCTTCTGATTGGCTGTGATTTTGGATTTATTTGGTTGTCCGTGCACAGAGACTCCGCCCACACTCTCTTCTGATTGGCTGTGATTTTGAATAGATTTGGTTGTCCATGCACAGAGACTCCGCCCACACTCTCTTCTGATTGGCTGTGATTTTGGATTTATTTGGTTGTCCGTGCACAGAGACTCCGCCCACACTCTCTTCTGATTGGCTGTGATTTTGGATTGATTTGGTTGTCCGTGCACAGAGACTCCGCCCACACTCTCTTCTGATTGGCTGTGATTTTGGATTTATTTGGTTGTCCGTGCACAGAGACTCCGCCCACACTCTCTTCTGATTGGCTGTGATTTTGGATAGATTTGGTTGTCCGTGCACAGAGACTCCGCCCACACTCTCTTCTGATTGGCTGTGATTTTGGATTGATTTGGTTTTCAGTGCACAGAGACTCCGCCCACACTCTCTTCTGATTAGCTGTGATTTTGGATAGATTTGGTTTTCAGTGCACAGAGACTCCGCCCACACTCTCTTCTGATTGGCTGTGATTTTGGATTTATTTGGTTGTCCGTGCACAGAGACTCCGCCCACACTCTCTTCTGATTGGCTGTGATTTTGGATTGATTTGGTTGTCCGTGCACAGAGACTCCGCCCACACTCTCTTCTGATTGGCTGTGATTTTGGATAGATTTGTTGCTTCTGGAGTGGACAGACAAGTTGTTTATTTCTGGAATCTTATTGCATCACGTCTGGTTAGAGCACAATGTTAGGGTTACATTTAATTTCAAAATAACAATGTAAACTCTATTTGTCAGTCAGACTGAGTCTTCCTGTCTAAGTGGGCGGTTCTTGGCCAGAATACGCAGTAAAGTGAACTAGACCTTACAGCAAAAGTCAAAGGTCTGACTACACGAGACGAAGCTGTGCATGACGCATTAACCGAGGGAGAAAACACAGACACACAGTTTGTGAACCTCTCAAACAGACCTGACTAACCAGCATGCCCTGGGCTTTCACATTACAGTGTGTGTGTGTGTGTGTGGATGGAGAAACTGCACAATTCCAAGCCCAAACTAATCAGCAGTCCGACATTCATCACAGTCACTGCACCAGAGTGATGTTTTCTCAAGGTTTTTCCGCTGCTATGGAAACATTCGGCTCGTCAGACACATTTTTAACAGCTGCTGTCAGCTTCAAGACATTTACAAAACAAAACAGATTAGCCTGACATATCTAAATATCCCAAAGCTCGCCGCGTCCACTTCTGGGTTCGTCAGAGTCGGATGTGGTTGCATCTGTCCGGGCTTACAAACACACACTGACAGCTCAATAATGTTTGACTGGTGGGCAAACAGAGCATCTGTATTGCTGACAGTCTAACCGTGTTCGCAGATGTCTGAGCTGCAACAGAGAAGGTTTCTCCTCTTGAATTCAGGCCAGACTCGGGAATAGTTAGTTATCTGAAACCTCTGTACAGATCTTAATGCCCTAGAGGACACGTGTGTTGCTGAAGAAGTTTACTAACGTAACTGGGTGCCAACCCGTTTGAACCCTTAAACGAACAGCAGGCATGAGGAGCTCCATAATACTATGAGTTACAATAGTCACAATTAGTGTTGTCAAAAAACTCGGTACTTCGGTACCAAGTCGGTACTAAAAAAAAAAAAATGTTACGGTACCAGCTTTTCTAGGTACCGAGTACCAGGTTAATCCAGTTCTGTTCTAGACGCGATGTCTGAAACGTGCACAGTTGCGTCCTCTTCATAACGCTGATATGCTCTCTCTCTCTGAATCCACTTGTTGACACGAAAGGAGGAAAGAGCCACATATGGAAATATTTTGGATTAGGCTAATGTCACGTTGCCATAAGAGGCCGATTACATGCAAATTCGCAATTTCAAATATAGGCGCGATTCAAGCGCGCTCATAATAAAAACTCGTTGGCGTTGCATAGCAACGACAGACGCCGCGTGAGAGCAAGCGCTTTGGAAAGAATAAGCACGCGCAAAAATATAATTAAAAAACACGCGCGACATGTGAACGGCCTCTAAAGTGCTTTCGGGGTAGTTTTACGAGTACATGAGCACAGTAGTATCCACCCGACACCAGAGTACTACTGGTATTAGTATTGTCATTTAATGTCAGTGCCAGTTCTAGGCGTATTCTTGCCTTTATAACTCAGCAGGTTTAAAAAAAGCCTTTTTAAAATTAAATATGAATGCAGTTTTAGATTAAATAAAAGGACAGTCAAGTCAAATAAAACATGTTTTATGGTAATGCTACAAAGATACCATTCATCAACAAATTAGTTAGTTATCAACACATTGAGTGAACAATATATTTTTACAACATTAATTAATGTTTGAAAATGTTATTTATTACAAACACCTGATTGTTCATGTTTATTCACTTAATTCATTGTGCATTAAATAAATAATGGATTAAAACTTTACAAACAACTTTAAAAATGTGTTAGTGTATACTAATGTTTATTTTAGGTCATTTTATCTAATCTTTTTCTAAAGTGTTTATAATACAAATGTACAGTTTCCATACTTGTAACCGTGATAAACACTTAAATATATGTAAATTTAAACTAAGCTTTGGTACCGAAATTGGTACCGAGAACCGTGAATTTTAACTGGTATTGGTACCGAATACTGAAATTTTGGTACCGTGACAACACTAGTCACAATAAAAGCAACTTCTAAATCATTACAAGACAAAAAAGGTTTAAATTTCGCAAGATTCCTTAATTGGAAGGAACCACCTCTAACCACAGAGTTAATATTCTTATTAGAATAGTCCCCCTGTGATGAAACCGTTTTTCCGTTGAGACGTTTCGTTGCTATTAGGGTTGGGTATCGTTTGAATTTGAACGATTCTGATTCCGATTCTTTGTTTCGATTCCGGTTCCTAACGATTCTCGATTCCGATTCTTTTAAGAGGCAGGGTCAAAAAAGTTTAGCTAACCTTGCTAACCAACTGTCTTTCTGAAGGAAATACTCCTTCTGTCACAAATTTTGCATTTTGCCGAGATTTCGTTATTTTTAGAAAAGTGAAGCCACACTTTGGACCGCTGACGTAAGCTACTCATGTTCGACTCGCGCGGTTATACCAACACTTCCGGTAGACGCTTCTTCGTTGGTGTTGTTCAGCGGTTTCTTCTTCCGCTCGGCGGACTGTGAATATCGAAACCAGGAATCGAAATTTTAACTTTTAAACGATTCCGGGAAAAACGAAAAGTCAGTCTCGGTTCCAATCGATACTCGATTCTCGATACCCAACCCTAGTTGCTATGATACAGAATATCCGCAGCAGTTGAATGTTGTGACAGTTGGTCGGTGTGGTATTAGTCCCGCCCCTCCTCCACTGTGATTGGACGGCTGGGTAAAAAGTGACAGTGATGAGCGCTGCGTTTTATCCAAAGTTGAACATTTTTCAACTCCCAGCGACCAGTAAAAACGCCGGGCGCTCGGCGCTTCAGCGTGAAAAAACGCTCAGAGCCTCGGTACGCTCATGGCGTTTAAAAAACGCGGCGCTTCCATTGAAAACAATTGAAAACATACGCCAGGCGCGTGGAAAAACACTTTGATGGACACACGGCCTTAATGTTGTTTATGTGTATGTGGTGTTTTTAATACGCCGTGTGTAAGTTCATAAGTGGACAGCATTGCTGAGTATTTCCTCCTTAAAGGGATACTCCACTTTTTTTATGGAAATAGGCTCATTTAACAACTCCCCCAGAGTTAAACAGTCGAGTTTTACCGTTTTCGAATCCATTCAGCCGATTTTCTGATATTTAGAAGAATATCAGTAACCAGACAGTTTCTGGTCCCACTGGACTTGTGGACTTCCATAGTATATTTTTTTCCTACTATGGAAGTCAATGAGACCAGAAACTGCCTGGTTATTGATATTCTACTAAATATCAGAAAATCGTCTGAATGGATTCGAAAACGGTAAAACTCAAAATTAGCCTATTTCCAAAAAAAGTGGAGTAACCCTTTAAAACTGCAGTGAACCAAAGACAGTCTCAAAAACACGCTTTGAAATCGCTGGTGTTTCTGACGTCACAAACGGCCTTGTAACCAATCAGATCAGTGAGTGAGGGAGTGGAGGCGGGGCTCATTTGCATATTCATAGAACCGCCTACACTAAACGAGGCAAGGGTGTCGAGTTACATTCAAGCTATTTTAAGGCATGAAGAATATTTTTCTTCAAAAGAAAAATCGTGGTGGTGATCAAAGATGAGTTTTATGGGATAAAATGATTGACTATAACTCAGCATAAAAAAATAACACCAAGACTCCTTGCTTGATTATGTACCTTGGATTTAAAGAGGCCTAATTGATTAATAATATATTTGGTTGAACTATCACTTCAGTCTTTGATTCATTCAGGTGGAGAAAATTCCCTGCCATCCAATCCTTAACCCTCTAGGCGCCACGGTCGACTCGTATCATCTCACTCATGATTTGTGTCTTGCTGTGGCGAGTGAGCTTATGAACTAAACAGGTCTTGTCTACTTGTGTTTGTATGTCATATGAATAATTAATTTATATGTGTGTAAATGGAAAATCTCTACAGCAAAAGGCCAACCCCTACATGCATCAGTTTGTATCAGTAATGATTTACACAGTTTGTTTACTACTCACTATACACCTGAGCATTCAGTTTTGAACGGGATGGACAGTTTGGGGGGAAAGAAGTGCTGCATTTTATCATTTAAACATGTGACTTTTCATTGAAAATTCGATAATCCAAGATTTCGGCCACCATATGACGTCATAATATGCAAATTAGAAGGGAAAATGTAATCCCTACATAAACTTTGGGTCATCCTAAATATTTCTCTAATTTACAGAAAGTATCTATCTTTTATCCCTTATAAGATATAGCCTTTCGAAATTAAGATGTCAGAATCGAACGTTTTAGGAAAAGACCTCTGGCGCCTAAAGGGTTAATATCATTAAAACAACCGAAAGGGGACATTAGAGCCAAAGTATAGGGAGAAAATACAGAGTATCATCAGCATAAAGATGATTATATACATTATTTTTTTCTGACAAATATCAGCCAAAGGAAGCATGTAGTTGGAAAATAAAACCGGACCCAATATCGATCCTTGAGGAACCCCTCATGTCATTAAAGCAGAAGAGGATGAACAATGACCTTATTCCACTGAAAAAGTTCTCCGGGAAAGATAAGAGGCAAACCAATTAAGAGCATTTCCTTGAATCCCTTCCTATGGTCCAGAAAAATATTGTGCACTATAATGTCAATTTCCCAAAACAATAACAAAGAAACTAAAGTAACACGCATGCAATTTAGAAAGTAGAAAAACCAACGTATTTACTCTCAAAACATACTCCAACAACTATGAAAATGTTTTTTTTTATTATGAAAAGCAATCAATAATCCATCCTACGCATCCTCTAGTGCACACTTGAAATGAATCAACATGGAAAAATGATTACTTGCTAACACTTAGGTCCAATAAGGTCAACTAAGTCCGTTTGTTAATGCATTAACCAACTTTAACTAAGAATGAGCAATATATTTGCTACAGTATTTAATCAACATTGTTATTTTTAGTTCTTATAGTACATTGTATTAAAATGAAATTGAGAAATAAATTGTTTATCTTTTTAAAATAGATTTTTTTAATGGTTTTAGTTAACAATAACAAGCCAATAACAAATGAGCACAATGCAACTGAATATTTTTTATAGAGATTTTCAAATAAACACCAGGCAGCATCGTAACTCTGATAACCTCCATACAGACCCATGAAATCAGTGTGCATAAGGATGATGTCACATCCTGGCATATTCGATTGTGCGCCATGGCACCAAATTAACAAACGAATCTCATGCAACACTGATTATAGGTACCGAGAGCAGATGGTTCTGCTGGTTCTGGACATATGGGTTATAAAACACCTCGAATGACAGAGGACACAGCGTTTCACAGGGGAAACAAGTGCTGGTACAGAATCACACTTTGGATTTAAAACATTTACACACACACACACAGATCAGTAGGTTTGGCCGGTTTCCGGAGTCCCGAGCCAGGACTTCAGTAGTCCAAGAGTTGTCTAGAGGGAAATTAATGTGAATAAACAGAAACAGGCGAGGCGTAGTTACTTACAGTGTTTGCTCAAGAAATAGGAGGGAAAGAATAGTTATTCATTTAACACTGATATTGACACAAAAACTCTGTCAATGCTAGTTTACAAGGGCATTCTGGGAAGTAGTTTACTAGGATGTGAACTAAAAACACATTAAAGGAGTAGTTCACTTTTGAAAAAACTTTTGCTGATAATTTACTCACCCCCATGTCATCCGAGATGTCCACGTCTTTCTTTCTTCAGTCGAAAAGAAATGAAGGTTTTTGATGAAAACATTCCAGGATTTTCTCCATATAATGGACTTCAATGGGGTCCAAAAGACAGTTTCAGTGCAGCTTCAAATGTCTTTAAACGATATCAGACGATGAATAAGGGTCTTATCATGCGAAACGATCGGTTATTTCAAAACTTATTCCAAAAATGTAACTTTTCTAAGGACAAATGCTAGCCTTGCTCTATTCTGTGAGGCGCGTTTGTAACGTCACGTAATACGTAATTACGTTCAAAAGGTCACGGGCGACGTAGCCGGAAGTACAGAGTCAAAATCGTCCGACATCGTTGTTTTACCTTTTAATTCATTTTTTTGTGAACGGCGTTTGAGTTAGTTTGCACGTTCAACCTATGCGTTCAACTTGTAAACACTCTGACTCTGTGGCTACGTCCACATTAATCCAGATACATTTGAAAACGGGGTTTTCGTTTAAAAACGCTCTCCGTCCACACTAGCGTTTTCAGGTGTGGATGAGAAACTTCTAATTTCACTTTACTGCGCATGCGTGAAACTTCACAAAAGCTCACTGAGATGATACAGATGGGAAAATAAATAATGTCATCGCACAATAACAGGATAATTTTATTTAGCAAAATATCTCACCATCACGGATGCGTCCAGGTCGCATTCAGTCACCATATGTTTGGTCTAAAACGCAACTGCTCTCCAGTTTTGCCGCAGGACAGCAAATGTGAGTAACGTTAGACTACATTATCTGTTATCTTTGCAGTACTGTGCTATGAAGAATAGCACATATTAAGTAACATAGAAAGTAACATATTTTAGCAATAGTGTAAAAATGAATAACACATAACAGGCACAATACCGATGTAGGAGCCTAATTTTGCTTTTGTTCAGTGACAATTATTTCATATTATGTGTTGTATTTCAGTATTTTAATATTTGTGTTTTTATTGTAACTTTCTTTCTTTGTGTGTACTAATTAGACAAATATTCTCTATATTTACCTTGAAATTTGGTATACTGTGTAAAAATTGTACTCTGGCCCTTTAAGAATTGCGACGGGAAGTGAGGCGGTGGTGCGTTCTGTATAGAAAATAGAGTGGAGTCTCACAGTTTTCTTTACCGCATCCGTGATATTTAGGATTTAAGATTATATCTGGTTTATTTTCTTTGTTTTATTTATTAACGAGTTGGATTAAAGGAAGAATTTACAGCAAGAAAACGGTGCATGTGAATTATTTTTGTTTTAATTGGACACGGAGCGAGTTAACTGGAATTCTTGCGATGCGCACTCATAACCGATAAACATGAATATCTATTGGTACTACATGGATCACATGACTAAACTCACGTCATCGTTTTGAAATACCTCCGGTTTCACTGTCCACACTACAACACGAAAACGGCGTTTTCAAATTTATCCACTTTGGAGAGCGTTTTCCAAACGATACGTTTTTGTTGACTTAAAACGGCGTCTCAGTGTGGACGGAAGGCCAAAACGGAGAGAAAAATATACGTTTTCAAACGAAAACGTATTAGTGTGGACATGGCCTGTACTTCCGGCTACGTCGCCCGTGACCTTTTGAACGTAATTACGTATTACGTGACGTTAAACGTGCCTCACAGAATAGAGCAAGGCTAGCATTTGTCCTTAGAAAAGTTACATTTTTGGAATAAGTTTTGAAATAACGGATCGTTTCGCTTGATAAGACCCTTATTCATCGTCTGGTGTCGTTTAAAGACATTTGAAGCTGCACTGAAACTCTCATTTGGACATTGAACTGTTTGGACCCCATTGAAGTCCATTATATGGAGAAAATCCTGGAATGTTTTCATCAAAAACCTTAATTTCTTTTTTGACTGAGGAAAGAAAGACGTGGACATCTCGGATGACATGGGGGCGAGTAAATTATCAGCAATCGTTTTTTTCAAAAGTGAACTACTCCTTTAACATTGTATCATATCTTGTGGTGGGAAATAAGCGTCTAAGAAGTGCGTAATATCACTTTAACGTCTGTGTGTTGTGTGATAAATCACCACACGTAACTCCTGTATTGTTTTGCAGTTTGCATGTTATAGGAATGTGGGTTTCAGATACACACACACACACACACACACGATAGCACTGAACGTACAAAACAGTAAGAAATCCCGCCGTAAGCCATCGTCTGACATTGTTTTGCGTGCGTGTTTGTGGTTTGCGGAGAGATAAAAGGTTTACCCTGTCCGTTCGCCGGAGTTCATTCTCACGCTCTGAGCTGAAGGGATTTGGCTTGATGCAGTGCCTGATGGGAGGGACTGCCCCACTTTCAGGCAAAGCCTCATGGGAAAAACGAACACTGGGCTTCCACTGCTGTCAACGGTAAACACATTCAGCCCGGCGCTCGACAATCATCAGTGTTTCCATGGGAACAGGCCCGATCTACATGCGATAGAGTCGGGATGCGGCTTCTGCTCTTGACCCAGAAACAAACGTACAGAACTGATTAAAACACAAGAGGAGTGGAAGAAAAGAGAGCGGATTTACAGTAAAAACCAACGCATGCTATCTTAGCGACTGCTAGCGGCCTTGCGCTGAAGAACATAATCACGTTAGCCGGCCCTCACACACACACAGGGTTTAATCTCTACAGTAATGCGTCAATAAAACACTCAGCAGCGACTCAATGTTCCCAAACCACTGCCGTCTCCCTCGCCGCACAAGACCAGGCTAATCTATCCGGCACAACCAACCAGAAAATTGAAATCCGCCATCTTTGCTCACGGGCGCTCGGTTCTGCAGCCTGATTGGAGGATTGGGAAAACACACTCTTATGATAACTATCCTGAGATACATTTCATGCGCTTTAGAGAGATCTTAGAAATTGGGCCACTTGTAAAAGACTTGATACAGAACCGTATATAGCCCTTAATACTGTAATTGTGGACAAATGTGTGATGCTAATTTTTATTTATTATAAATGTTATATCGTTGTCTTCGATAAAGTTTTGTCGATCCATTTATGGTGTTTTTTTTTTATTTCGGGGTTTTTTTGAATTTATTTACTTCAAAACGTACCATATTTTCTATGTAAATTATGCTTATGCTTTGTACATTTTTTTAACTACATTAAAATATCATATTAAAATAAGTTCTTAGAGCTAAAACCTAACGATGAAGTGACTTTGCTGTCACTATTTTGCCTTATTTTTATGCTTTAAATTACAGTTTTTCCCATTCATTTCTATGGGTGCCCATTTTTGACCCAAATACAATATTAATGAGTTGTTTTTTTTTCACCCACTTAACATTGTAGAATTGAGTAAAAAAAAAAATGTGTGTGTTCAGGAGGCAAACTTAGGAAAAGTAGCCAAGTCTTGTACCGCTCAGATCAAGGGAAGTATTTTTTTAAAAATAAATCAAAACTATTTTGCCCACATTTGTCCAGAATAAGTAGAATTTAATTGAGAGAAATATTTCACTATTTTTCAGTAATTGGTAGTTTAAAAAAAAAGACAATTAAACAGCACATCACTCGAATCCAATTGATCTTAAGGACATTAACAAATTGATATCCGACTTTATCTTACAACTTCCAACTCAACAGGGTGGGTGGGGCTTACCAAAGATTGACAACTATGTCCTGTCTATTCATGCTAGAATTGTTTCAGTGTGGGCAACTGAACAGGATGAGACAACTTGGCTTGAGATTGAAAAAGTAATTAGTCAACCCTTCGTATTAGATAAACGTGTAAGAGAACTGCCTCCTGCTGTTAAATTGGCTTTATGAAATCTCTGTAATTTTTCTGGTTAACATGATTTTTCTTCACTTGTGTAGTCTTGTATGTAATGTGTTCAGCTAATGATTTTTTCCTGTGAGTCATGTAGTAAAAGCATCTTTCATCAAAAACGGTGTCCTCAGTGTTGATGTGCCAGATCTGTTATTTCACGTAATTTCACAAGCTCTTTAAATGGGCGATTCACCAGCTGGAGAACACAATGTTTTTAGTTGTGATGTAATGTTAAACTCACAGCATATGCACAGATGGAGTGCATTTAAAGGACAAGTTCGGTATTTAGGGCCCAAGCACTAACGGTGCGAGGACCCTGTTGAAACTGTTAGGGTTATTTTTTTTATTTATTTTTTTTTTTATGCAAAGTAAGCATTATTTTCGTGGCCGCAACATGCTGAAAAACTCCCCAAATTTGGCACGCATGTCAGGACTGGTGGAAAATTTCGGATTTTGTGAGTTTCGTGGATGGGCGTGGCAAAATGGCTCGCTAGCGCCACCTAGAAAATTGGAAAAATTAGCCCCTTGTCCACGTTCAACCTACATGCACGAAATTTGGTGGGGATGTGTATCATATCAAGACGTGTATCAAACATACCCTAAACTCGACAGGAAGTCCGCCATTTAGAATTTGGCGGTCATTTTGGGACGACTTACACACTCCGTACTTTAACGAACACCTAGTGATTTAGTCGGATCGACTTCAAATTTCTGCTGTGCCTTCTAAAGGCATTGACGATGTAAAGTTGTGCTATCTGCGCGTTTTCGTCGATGGGCGTGTCCGTGGCGTCGATGATTCGCCAAATCTACATGCCGACTTTCACCCACAGTCATAGCGCCACCTGCTGGCAACAGGAAGTGACCTTTAAGGAAGCAGCCCCAGCTGCCCGTTTGAGCTACATGTGTGGAATTTCTGTGGCACATGGATCATGTCCAGACGTACAAAAAAGCCTCTTGGGGCAATGCCCTAAACCCAACAGGAAGTCAGCCATTTTGAATTTTACGTCAATTTTTGGGTTCATAGCCGCATCGGCTGAGCTCCAGAATATGCAATGCGGCCGCCTCATTCCCCAACATGCAACAGGTGTGAGGGCCCGCCCATCGCTGCATGCAGCTTTAATTTACAATTAAACCCTTGATTTAAGATCATTTTCGGATTCTATGGAACAATCCTTTATAAAACGCATAAAACTTTAGTTTACAAAGACGTAAAACTCACCGAGTGGTCTGGGGTGTTCACTGATATGCTCACAGTAAAATCGCTGTAAAAGATGTTTTCCGACAGCTTTTATCGTAGTTTTTGTCCAACTCCAATGACTTGTATTGTATGTTCTGTGATGTACGGTATTACTCCGCCGCCGGAAACGGAAATTGGGGTTGTTTGTATTCTTTCTGAAGCCTTATGCAGTCGCGGTATCGTATGCTACACTATACGAGTGGTTTGCTTGCAATTGGCAAAGGTGCATTATCGCCACCAACTGGGCTGGAGTGTCTATTATTCAAGCTCTCAACGGAAGAATGCACGGTTGTGAGGCGTTCGGAAAAATACTAAATACTGAAATAATGTAATTAAAATGAATTTTTTAATCAGAAAAATTCAAATACACAACACAGAATTTATTTATTTTTTCAACAGAATTTCTGGGGGGAAATTCACTTGATAGAAATAAAATAAAAAGAAATGATAATGATATATTTTTTTTTTATTCAATTAATTAGACATGCTTTTTGATTATTAAAATGTAATTAAACCATTAAAACTGAATCCAGAAAATTAAAACAGAATATGGTAAAAAATAGATGGGAATTTGAGAGGGAAAAAAGCATTTCTTAGGGCCATAAAGTTAGTAAATTATTAGTAAATAAATTTGATTAATTAGAAATGCTTTTGATTAGGGATGGGCAACAATTAATCGCATCCAAAATAAAAGTTTGTGTTTACGTAATATATGTGTGTATAATTATTTTATATATATAAGTACACACACATGCATGTATATATTTAAGAAATATTTGCATGTATATACTTTATATATATTTATACATAATTAATATTATGTATAAATATAAATATTTGATGTATTAAGAACACATTTGTCTTAAATATATACATGCATGTGTTAGTATTTATATATACAAAATATTTATACACACATATATTACGTAAACACAAACTTTTATTTTTGATGCGATTAATCGCGACTTTTGATTACTTCGAAGTAATTTCAAAAATAAAATAATCGTCCACAAAAACATTCAAATGAAAAAAATAATAATAATAATCCAGTAAAATTTAAACGGAATTTGGAGAAAAATAAATAAAACTAAATTTTGTAAAAAATAAAACGAATTTAATAGGGCCTAGGGAAGTAATATGATTCATTTAGTAGGAATATGTCCCTTTGAGGAACTAATACGCACTCTTTAGGGTCGCCTTTTAAAAGAGTAACAGCTTTTGTGCTTTTCTGAGAGTGTTAAATAAAATTAAAAGTACAGACTGCACCTCAGCGATGTGAAGAGTGTGATGAAAAGGCCATGAAAGACGAAGATCTAGCACTTCATCGGCTCTCTTTAAGGTCTTTTCTTACATGTTAAAAATTGATAAGCTAGAAAGCAGCTCCATTAAACTTGCCTGAAGAAAATCAATTTCCCCGACGGATTCAAAGGTGATGCGATCGCTGTGTCTGAGGAGAACGAAGCCGCCGATCCTTTACCGTCACTTTACACCCGTCACTGATGAAGAGGCGCGCTCCTCTCGGACCCGCAGATAAATCACACTGACTGTGGTCGGGTTATTCGATTTCAGCAGAGAGACTGAACACACACACGCAGGCAGAGATAAAGAAAATGAAATAAGAGTCCATATAAAGCAGCATTACTTAACCGGTTCAGACCTGATACGATTGAATTTGAGGGAATCCAAAATCAGATCACACACACACACACACACACACACACACCCTCAAGTCAAGTCTGTGCACCGCATTACTGCTGAAAAAAATGAACTTCCATATCATGGACATCTCATTCCATGACCTCTAACACACACACACACACACACACACACGTCATTAAGTGATTAGGCACACATTAGTTTTGCTCTTGATCTGTCTTTCACGCCTCTACATTATATGCAACTCTCATCCCGATACGATATACTCTGTAAAAATGAATATGCTTTATCTAATCAATAGAATTGTGGCAACAGATTACAAGCAATATTATTAAATTAAATTTAACAAATTAGAATCGAGTAATAATTAATCAAATTATTCCTTAAAAGTTTACACCAAAAAATGTAACAAAAATATCTGAATAACAGACAGACGTCAAAGATTAATTAAAAACTTTTATTTTATATTGCCAACATTGAATACACCTGATGTTAACAAGCAGAATCACTGAAGGACAAAACCGTCATTTTAAAACAAACACTGATCACCACAATGGTGACTTAAATTTATGTTTTTTGTTGTTGTAAGTTTTACTTATTTTAAATTTTAGCTTTTAAGGAATAATTTGATTATTTATTACTCAATTCTAATTTGTTAAATTGAATTAATAATATTGCTTGTAATCTGTTGCCACAATTTTTTGATTAGATAAAGCATATTCATTTTTACAGTGTATAGAGTGTGTTGAGATCAGTGTTTTGCGCCACTTTAGCTCATTTCTGTGGCGTTTCGCTCGTCTATATTCCAAAATAAACAAATAAAATAAACATTTACAATGCATCAATTCATCAATCATGCAAAAACTGCACTTCGCTTCTCTCTTCATCACATTATATTCATTTCTGCTACTGATTTCAGTTTGTTTATTTGTTCTTCTTTTAATAAAGCCTCTCTGTGTGAATGTTCAAAGAATTATGAGATTGGCAGTTTTCCACATGGTATTGGATATCGATATTTTTCAATGTATTGTGATGTAAACTAAACGCATTGGAAAGAAAATTACACTTTCTATGAATGTCCCACTTCAGTACAACCTCTGAATGTGTGAACTAGAGCCAGACCGATATTATCGGCCGATATTAGGCATTTTCCGAACTATCGGTATCGGCAGTTATAATGGCCGATAAATTAATATTTCAAAAATAAAACAAAAACGGAGGAAACACGCTTGAACCATGTCATGAGTGTTGGACTTGTATAGTTTGTCCACCAGAGGGCACTCTACACCATCCCTGTTGGCAACATTCGTGTATAACGCTCCACACATAGCTTATAAGGCAATGTAGGGACTAATTATTATTTTATTAATCAGAACTTTAATATATTTTGATGTTCCTCTGTTCTGTTGTGACAATAAAAGAAACAATTTATCATACTATTTTAGTTAAAACTCATAAATAACTACAAATAACTAATGTTAGGGCAATCTGTTAATGTTTTTTTGCGCGTTTATGGAAAAAAAAATAAATAAATAAAAATATCGGCCGATATATCGGAATATCGGATTTTAAAACCAACAAATATTTGTATCGTATCGGCCTTCAAAATCCTTTATCGGTCGGGCTCTAGTGTGAACTGATTAATATGCATCATTAGCTCATCATAAATTCACTGATAATTGCAGATAACTGGATGGTTCATTGGTCTCCTGGGTCATATCTTCTGAAGGGATTGTTTCGTCAGTTTCGGTTGCTCAATGTTACAGTAACTCAACTATGACAGCATGAATCATCTTCAGGCACAAAACAAACCATCTCTGGCACATCTCTGGCTCCCGTCCACTCCTTCACACACACACACACACACACACACACTGTCTGGATGTGCTCCAGATCTTCCAGTCGCTGTAAAAGCAGCTAACTAACTCCAAACTGAAGCGAGGACTCAAACGTGACAGATCTGAAACGCTCGCCAGTAAAAATAGCCGTGGCTCGCGTGAAGCACAGCAGACTCGGTGTTGCTATGCTAATGACGCAATACTCTATATTTGTGCGAGGCTTTCTTTTGCTAATCAGAGCAATATAATCTCATTTGAATTAGTTAATCAACATTTCCCTTACATAACCAACAACCTTGCAAGGATTTGTGTGTGTGTGTGTGTGTGTGTGTGTCAGCTTGAGTGGCATTAATATGGTTGGTTATAACTAGAGCCAGACCGATATATCGGCAGACCGATATTATCGGCCGATATTAGGCATTTTCCAAACTATCGGTATCTGCAGTTATAATGGCCGATAAATTAATATTTCAAAAATAAAATAAAAACGGACGAAACACGCTTGAACCATGTCATGAGTGTTGGAGTTGTATAGTTTGTCCACCAGAGGGCGCTCTACACCGTTCCTGTCGGCAACACTCGTTGAGTTGGTCATTGCTTGAATAACAATTAAAAGAACATCCCCATCAGTTCTCTAAACTCAAATAAGCATGACAAAAAATAAATAAATAAATAAAATATCGGCCGATATATCGGATTTTAAAACCCAAAAATATTTGTATCGGTATCGGCCTTCAAAATCCTTTATCGGTCGGGCTCTAATTATAACAGCATCAGTTCTGATATATATACACTGTGTATTCATATTCAACTAGTCCAGGTCATATTATAATCTAAAATCTAAATAAAGAAATTAGAAATATAGTTTTGCAGTAAGAAAATAAAGCCTAATTTTAGGCGCATATTGATGTTTTGATATTCTTGACAAATAAGCAGATTTCCCTCTAAATTAGAGGGAAAATAATAGAATGAAAAAAATTAAAATAAAAAATGTAAAGAAAAGACTTTCTAACTGGGCTGGGTGATTATTTATGATATATTCCTGATTTCAAGAAACACCAAAATGATTTTGATGCCAATTCACAACAAATATATAAATATATTATTGTCTCTCCTGTAGCTCCATATAAACACACACACACACACACACACACACACACACACACACACACACTGAGACGTGAATTAAGTCATTACACCGCATTACTGCTGGAAAATTAACTTCCAAATCAACAGAAATCTCATTCCTGTGACCTCTAACACACACACACACACTAAAAAATAATAATAATAATACTGACCCAACAGTTTATCTACATTTACACTCACACACACAGTGGATACACAAACTCTGCATCCCCTGTTAAAACAACTGGTTTGGTGAAAATGAAACGATTTTATTTCAACGGCCAATTATCCGATAATGGGTACACACACACACACACACACACACACACACTGTAGAAATAGTATAAAACTGGTATATTTGAATGCCAATATTATTGTAGAGGCACAGAGAGATGATGGAAAAGAGAAAGATGGTAATTATAATGTTCTTCTGCTCTCTAAAATTAGATCTCAAATCTCGCCGTCTCCGCTTAGCTTTAGCGTGCGCTCGGCTACGTGTGTTTATCCGTCACATCTGATCTAAGAATACTTCGGCTCTTCTGGGAGGTGTGCAGAACTGCTATACATATTTAACGGAGCGCGAGAAACCCTGGACTCAGACCTGCTAGTGGAAATGATGAATACGCTCTTTAGCTGTTTAGCATGAAGCTAACGTGAGCTACTCAAGCATTAGCATGCTACTGCTAAACACACTCAAGCAAAGAGTGGAAATACTAAATATTTATGCATTGTTCCTTTAAATGTACAGAAGATGAGGTCTTGATGTGAAGCTTGAAAGACCTATTTTTAAATCTAAAATAAATGAAAAAGCTAACAAGAAAATCGTGTCTGTTTTTTATGCCAACTTATAAAAATCTTTGCATGTTGTGCGTAAGCAGCATATGCTTTTCATGTGGCATTCAGCTGTTGGAAATGAAATCTCATTAATGGCATCATTAACATTTGACAGAGCTTTAATTTGTCTGTGTCGGCTGTAATAACTTACTAAAATAAACAATAAAGTCACTTTTTAGCAGTAAACATAATGATATATGACATATAATACACGGTTCTATCATTTATTATAGCATAAATTATCAGGATTGATGCTCTGGAATAAAATCATATTCGTATTCTGCGAGTAAACTGTTAATCGATTTCCTACATTTCTTCACACATAATAAAATAATTTCAGCTCAAATCAATATTTCATATCCAATTATTTATTTATTTGGATAAGGAGCTGGGTTGCAAAAAAACAATAATGTACAGTCAGCCAGTCAAGGTTTCGCCATTAATAACAGGCTGAATGTACATTATCCATCATATAAATATTTAAGACACTTATCATTTCTAGCAGCTAATCACATTACCGAAAAAATAAAACTGCATAACCTCAGTTGTTTTAAATTGTAATATGTATTACATGCTGCAAATAATGACTTTAGGATTTATTCTGCATGCAAATAACATGTTGATTATTAATGCACCCGTCCCAGACCTACGGAGATCATCTTACATAAATCTTATCTCAACATAATCTTATTTCGTAAAGTTGATTGATGATGAGGATGAAGCAGAGCAACAGCTCACTGTTTGATGAAGCCTGTATAATGCAGATACACATGCCCCTAAATTCAACATCTCAGGGCAAAAAATATGAGTTCTTGACCTATATTTATATCATATGATATAGTTAAGCAATATCATATTTGTAACGAGTGCAAAATCCCACGAGTGCAGTTTTTGTCCTGAATAGCACGAGTGCAGATGTGATACGGATTTTATACAACGGTTCAATAAATAAGAAGTTAATATTGTGTTATATTTTACACACATTATTGTCTGCTTTTGCTCAATTTTGCAAAAGGAAATATTACCTACAAAGCCAGAGCACAACCGTTTCAATTCTGAATGAATCCGCATTTTAAGTAAGTAAAAAAAAAAAACAAATGATTCAAAGACTCATTCATAAACAATCGAGTGAACCAATAACTCAATGACTCATTCATAAACAATCGAGTGAACCAATTATTCAATGACTCATTTATAAACAATCGAGTGAACCAATAACTCAATGACTCATTCATAAACAATTGAGTGAACCAATGACTCAATGACTCATTCAAACAATCGAGTGAACCAAAAATTCAATGACTCATTCATAAAAATCGAGTGAACCAAAGATTCAATGACTCATTCATAAAAAAAATCAAGTGAACCAATGATTCAATTACTCATTCATAAACAATTGAGTGAACCAATGAAATGATTCAATAACTCATTAATAAACAATCGAGTGAACCAATGACTCAATGACTCGTTCATAAACAATCGAGTGAACCAATGATTCAATTACTCATTCATAAACAATCGAGTGAACCAATGAAATGATTCAATAATTAATTAATAAACAATCGAGTGAACCACTGACTCAATGACTCCATCATAAACAATCGAGTGAACCAATGATTCAATTACTCATTCATAAACAATCGAGTGAACCAATGATTCAATGGCTCGTTCATAAAAAAAATCGAGTGAACCAATGATTCAATTACTCATTCATAAACAATCGAGTGAACCAATGAAATGATTCAATAATTCATTAATAAACAATCGAGTGAACCAATGACTCAATGACTCGTTCATAAACAATCAAGTGAACCAATGATTCAATTACTCATTCATAAACAATCGAGTGAACCAATGATTTAATGGCTTGTTCATAAAAAAAATCGAGTGAACCAATGATTCAATTACTTATTCTTAAACTATTGAGTGAACCAATGATTCAATGACTCATTCATAAACAAACCGAACCAATGATTCAATTACTCATTCATAAACAATCGAGTGAACCAAAGATTCAATGACTCGTTCATAAACAAACATAAACGCCCTTTTCTCATTTAACACATTAATGACTTTATCTTTTAAGGACAATTTCTCAGGCAAGTTTGATTTGTGATTAATTAGATCAATTAATTGCCACATTGTGTAATTAATTACATTAAAATTTTAAACATTTGACAGCCATTTTGTCATTTTTATGGTTTCTCATTGGTTTATTTGATTAACACACACACCTGTTCCTTGTTTTCGTCATTAGATTGTAGTGTGAGAGTGTGACTATGTGTGACTATGTGTGTGTGTGTGTGGTTCAGCGTCAATGTCACGTGTTTCTCCTATTTTGATCTTTGTTGTGGATTATCTTTTGTGTAAAACAAAAGTGCTGCATTTAGACCCGTCCTCCTCCTCGTTCTCGCCCGACCCATCACGGCAACTACAGATCTAATGCAAAACAATATTAAATTAACACATATCAGGAGAAAGTTAAGCTTTCCCAATCTCCTAATGTCCCGTAAGTTCCTGCGATGCAGTCGGAGAGCGCTGGAAAGCTTTTATGGAGCGCTTTCTATTTCTGTGCATCAGCTCGGATTATTAGCTTAGAGCTATTGAACTGCACCGCACACTCGTCAATGAGATTAGTCTCGATTTTATGTCAAGAGTACAGTGGACCAAAGTGCGGTAAAAGTTCTCTGTGGATGGAGTGAAGCGAGAGAAAACCTGACTAAACAAAAAGAAAAGGAGCAGTCATAACCTGAAAACACAAATCCACCTGAACGTGGTCAGCGCTAATATACAGACAAACCAGATATCATCCAGACAGCAGACATCATCGTGTGCAGGACACTATAGTTCATTCATGTAAGTGTGTTTGGTCTTGCTTTAAAGAAAACACTCAGCAGATTATTGCTGAAGTGAAAACACTTCAAAAAATGAAAGTATGAAAAAGTTATGGAAGTTTTAATTCACAGTAAATCAAATGTACTGTACTATAAATTTTTTATTTTATATAAAACATATATTTTACAAAATATTTTTACTCTAAAATTTCTATAAAATCAAAGCCATACATCTTATCAAGTTATGTTCCAAATTTGAAGTTGATATCACAAAAATTGAAGTTCCCATGAGATTTTGTTTAGGCGTAGTACCAAAAATAGCCACCGGGAGCCATTGAATTCCATTGAATTTAGTTGTGTACATTCTGCCTTAACAAATTAATACATTTTTATTAATGTCACAAAATTTGGAACCTTGAGACTCTGACCTTTCTGACAATGTGTGTTTTGTCAAGATTAGAAAAGGTTTTGATCATAAATTATTAAATATAAGGATGCCCAAAAGGGGAGGAGCCTCATAAAATAAGTACCGTTTCTATGGTAACGCAACGTTCAATTATAAAATGGTTTTCACAGGATGAATTCTGAGTTTATAAGCTTTCAAATGATACCTAATTTATGATAACTACTAAAATATGTGATATAACAAAAAAGGCGATAAAAAATATTATTATATTTTAGAGGATAATATATACATATATATTATAATTTTTAGAGGATAATGTTACACTATACTTTTTATTTTTTATTGAAAAATACTAGATTATATGTTTTATTATGAACTTTTAGCATAAAAACAGAAGTTTCAATGATTAAAAGTGGGTGCATCGACTTTTTGTGACAAAGGTCAGAAACTCCTGTTATGATGCAGATTTTTTGAGGTGCACTCTTGTTATAAATTCATTAATTACTCTTCCTACATAATTTTTAACACAAAACAGGGGTTGAATATTTAATTAGAAGTCTTAGACCTTTCCAAAAATATATAATTTGTCATAATTAGACTAGGATTTAATAGAAATATAGTGAAGTAAAGTTAGC